>NW_021144823.1:7500-133695 GCF_900634625.1 Parambassis ranga | reverse complement strand
ACAGTGCAGGCCAACAAACCAAACAACCAAACAACCAATCAATACAAATCAGGAAAAAAAATTAAAAATTAAAAAGAAAAACTTCCATCCATCATCCTGTCCTTATTGTTTGAAATATGACCTCTCATTGAGGCCCTGTGGGTGTAATGTGCCTAATTTAATAATCCAGTTTCTTTCAGCCCTCCTTCGCTGGGCTGTGGACCAGTGTGGGTTACATTCCAATATCAATGCCCTTACTGAACTCCATCCGTGGGATCCAAAATGGTGGACTACATGGCGGTAGGTCTGTTTTTGGTTAATAATATTGTATTTGTGACAGGTGAACCGAATGTGTAATTTCAAATTTGTTTCTCCCACATATTTTTTGCCACATACTTGACAAATAATTAAATAAACACAATTCCTCGAAAAAATATTTGCAAATGTGGCAGTTTTGTAAATCTTTCTATTGAAGGAGTCATAAACCCATCTCTTCTGTTTAAAAAAGGAATCCTGTGGGCCAGCTTTGTGCTGTTGGAAAGATATGACCTTTGACCTTACCAGGTAATCCTTTAAGTTTTTATTTTTTCTAAATGCCGCAATTATTCTTATATTATTATTTGGTTTATTGGCTGTCATAATATTGTTAAAATTATTCTTAATTTTCCAGACCAATTTAGTAGTGGATGGTGAGAAGGTTGGGTTAGGGTTAGGGTTATGAGCTCAGCGACCATATCTGGAAATGCAGTAGCAATCCCGGAAAGGCCTCCATTCATTTGCTATGGGAGTTGGAATTGTTCACAGGTTAGCCAGTGCACTACTCTGCACTGGCTAACCTAGCATTCATTTCCAGCAGTGAGCTACTAACTCTTTGCTTGGAGAGTTGGTATTCCACATTTGTCCCTTCCATGCGCTAAGTGAAACAGAGTCATGCCCAGGGCAGGAGCTGGACTAGGGGAGACACTGAGAGAGTGAAGGGGTGGGTAAGTCAACATTCCGGAATTGTGACCTTCACGCAGACAGGCCCAGGCAGTTCCCCGGGAAAGGTGCTCCAAAATCAGGGAGACTGTGAGGGAGAGAAGGGGTGGCTAAGTCGACTTCCTGGAAATAGACCTCCAGGCACCCGGGCCCAGGCCCAGGCACAAATGCCCGGGAAAGGTGCCCCAACCCCGGGGAGGCCAGGCCAGGAGTGCCCAGTGGCCAAGTCCCACTTCCAGGGGGACCTGCCCAGGGCACATGCCCGGGAAAGGTGCCCCAACCCCGGGGAGGCCAGACCAGGAGTGCCTGGTTGGCTCAGTCCCACTTGCATGGTTCAAGTCACACAGGTGTTTGACTGACATTGTCAATGTTAGGAGTGCCTTGTGGCTCACTTCCTGTGGCTAAGTCCCACTCCCAGGGGGATCTGCCAAGGGCACATGCCCGGGAAAGGTGCTTCAATCTTGGGGAGACTGTGAGGGAGACAAGGGGTGGCTAAGTCGACTTCCTGGAAATAGACCTCCAGGCACCCAGGCCCAGGCGCTTACCCGAGAAAGGTGCTTCAATCTTGGGGAGGCTAGATTGGGAGTGCGTGGTGGCTAAGTCGACTTCCTGGAAATAGACCTCCAGGCACCCAGGCCCAGGCACATGCCCGGGAAAGGTGCTTCAATCTCGGGGAGACTGTGAGGGAGACAAGGGGTGGCTAAGTCGACATTCCGGAATTGCGACCTCAGGGCAGCCAGGCCCAGGCACATGCCCGGGAAAGGTGCTTCAATCTTGGGGAGACTGTGAGGGAGACAAGGGGTGGCTAAGTCGACTTCCTGGAAATAGACCTCCAGGCACCCAGGCCCAGGCGCTTACCCGGGAAAGGTGCTTCAATCTTGGGGAGACTGTGAGGGAGACAAGGGGTGGCTAAGTCGACTTCCTGGAAATAGACCTCCAGGCACCCAGGCCCAGGCGCTTACCCGGGAAAGGTGCTTCAATCTTGGGGAGACTGTGAGGGAGACAAGGGGTGGCTAAGTCGACTTCCTGGAAATAGACCTCCAGGCACCCAGGCCCAGGCGCTTACCCGGGAAAGGTGCTTCAATCTTGGGGAGGCTAGATTGGGAGTGCGTGGTGGCTAAGTCGACTTCCTGGAAATAGACCTCCAGGCACCCAGGCCCAGGCACATGCCCGGGAAAGGTGCTTCAATCTCGGGGAAACTGTGAGGGAGACAAGGGGTGGCTAAGTCGACTTCCTGGAAATAGACCTCCATGCACCCAGGCCCAGGCACGTGCCCGGGAAAGGTGCCCCAACCACGGTGAGGCCAGGCCAGGAGTGCCCAGTGGCCAAGTCCCACTTCCACGGGGATCTGCCCAAGGCACATGCCCGGGAAAGGTGCTTCAATCTCGGGGAAACTGTGAGGGAGACAAGGGCTGGCTATGTCGACTTCCTGGAAATAGACCTCCAGGCAGCCAGGCCCAGGCACATGCCCGGGAAAGGTGCTTCAATCTCGGGGAGACTGTGAGGGAGACAAGGGGTGGGTAAGTCGACATTCCGGAATTGCGACCTCAGGGCAGCCAGGCCCAGGCACATGCCCGGGAAAGGTGCTTCAATCTTGGGGAGACTGTGAGGGAGACAAGGGGTGGCTAAGTCGACTTCCTGGAAATAGACCTCCAGGCAGCCAGGCCCAGGCACGTGCCCGGGAAAGGTGCTTCAATCTCGGGGAAACTGTGAGGGAGACAAGGGGTGGCTAAGTCGACTTCCTGGAAATAGACCTCCAGGCACCCAGGCTCAGGCACATGCCCGGGAAAGGTGCTTCAATCTCGGTGAGACTGTGAGGGAGACATAGGGTGGCTCAGTCGACTTCCTGGAAGAAGACCTCCATGGTCCCAGGCCCAGGCACGTGCCCGGGAAAGGTGCTTCAATCTCGGGAAACTGTGAGGGAGACAAGGGCTGGATAAGTCGACTTCCTGGAAATAGACCTCCAGGCAGCCAGGCCCAGGCACGTGCCCGGGAAAAGTGCTTCAATCTCGGGGAAACTGTGAGGGAGACAAGGTCTGGCTAAGTCGACTTCCTGGAAATAGACCTCCAGGCAGCCAGGCCCAGGCACGTGCCCGGGAAAGGTGCCCCAACCACGGTGAGGCCAGGCCAGGAGTGCCCAGTGGCCAAGTCCCACTTCCACGGGGATCTGCCCAGGGCACATGCCCGGGAAAGGTGCTTCAATCTCGGGGAGACTGTGAGGGAGAGAAGGGGTGGCTAAGTCGACATTCCGGAATTGCGACCTCAGGGCAGCCAGGCCCAGGCACGTGCCCGGGAAAAGTGCTTCAATCTCGGGGAAACTGTGAGGGAGACAAGGGCTGGCTAAGTCGACTTCCTGGAAATAGACCTCCAGGCAGCCAGGCCCAGGCACGTGCCCGAGAAAAGTGCTTCAATCTCGGGGAAACTGTGAGGGAGACAAGGGCTGGATAAGTCGACTTCCTGGAAATAGACCTCCAGGCAGCCAGGCCCAGGCACGTGCCCGGGAAAAGTGCTTCAATCTCGGGGAAACTGTGAGGGAGACAAGGGCTGGCTAAGTCGACTTCCTGGAAATAGACCTCCAGGCAGCCAGGCCCAGGCACGTGCCCGGGAAAGGTGCTTCAATCTTGGGGAGGCTAGATTGGGAGTGCGTGGTGGCTAAGTCGACTTCCTGGAAATAGACCTCCAGGCACCCAGGCCCAGGCACATGCCCGGGAAAGGTGCTTCAATCTCGGTGAGACTGTGAGGGAGACAAGGGGTGGCTAAGTCGACATTCCGGAATTGCGACCTCCATGCTCCCAGGCCCAGGCACGTGCCCGGGAAAGGTGCCCCAACCACGGTGAGGCCAGGCCAGGAGTGCCCAGTGGCCAAGTCCCACTTCCACGGGGATCTGCCCAGGGCACATGCCCGGGAAAGGTGCTTCAATCTTGGGGAGGCTAGATTGGGAGTGCCTGGTGGCTAAGTCGACTTCCTGGAAATAGACCTCCAGGCACCCAGGCCCAGGCACATGCCCGGGAAAGGTGCTTCAATCTCGGGGAGACTGTGAGGGAGACAAGGGGTGGCTAAGTCGACATTCCGGAATTGCGACCTCCATGCTCCCAGGCCCAGGCACGTGCCCGGGAAAGGTGCTTCAATCTCGGGGAAACTGTGAGGGAGACAAGGGCTGGCTAAGTCGACTTCCTGGAAATAGACCTCCAGGCAGCCAGGCCCAGGCACGTGCCCGGGAAAGGTGCCCCAACCACGGTGAGGCCAGGCCAGGAGTGCCCAGTGGCCAAGTCCCACTTCCACGGGGATCTGCCCAGGGCACATGCCCGGGAAAGGTGCTTCAATCTCGGGGAAACTGTGAGGGAGACAAGGGCTGGCTAAGTCGACTTCCTGGAAATAGACCTCCAGGCAGCCAGGCCCAGGCACATGCCCGGGAAAGGTGCTTCAATCTCGGGGAGACTGTGAGGGAGACAAGGGGTGGCTAAGTCGACATTCCGGAATTGCGACCTCAGGGCAGCCAGGCCCAGGCACATGCCCGGGAAAGGTGCTTCAATCTTGGGGAGACTGTGAGGGAGACAAGGGGTGGCTAAGTCGACTTCCTGGAAATAGACCTCCAGGCACCCAGGCCCAGGCGCTTACCCGGGAAAGGTGCTTCAATCTTGGGGAGACTGTGAGGGAGACAAGGGGTGGCTAAGTCGACATTCCGGAATTGCGACCTCAGGGCAGCCAGGCCCAGGCACATGCCCGGGAAAGGTTCTTCAATCTTGGGGAGACTGTGAGGGAGACAAGGGGTGGCTAAGTCGACTTCCTGGAAATAGACCTCCAGGCACCCAGGCCCAGGCGCTTACACGGGGAAAGGTGCTTCAATCTTGGGGAGACTGTGAGGGAGACAAGGGCTGGCTAAGTCGACTTCCTGGAAATAGACCTCCAGGCACCCAGGCCCAGGCACATGCCCGGGAAAGGTGCTTCAATCTTGGGGAGACTGTGAGGGAGACAAGGGGTGGCTAAGTCGACTTCCTGGAAATAGACCTCCAGGCACCCAGGCCCAGGCCTAGGCACAAATGCCCGGGAAAGGTGCCCCAACCCCGGGGAGGCCAGGCCAGGAGTGCCCAGTGGCCAAGTCCCACTTCCAGGGGGACCTGCCCAGGGCACATGCCCGGGAAAGGTGCCCCAACCCCGGGGAGGCCTGTGCAGGAGTGCCTGGTTGGCTAAGCCCCACTTCCAGGGGCTAAGTCCCCCTTTCAGTTGACAAGTCCCACAGATATTTGACTGACACTGTCAGTGTGAGGAATGCCTGGCTGCTTAGTCCACTTCCTGGAAGAAGACCTCCAGGCAGCCAGGCCCACCATCCGCACACGTTCACCCACTCTTAAGCACCCTTCCCGGGATACATGGATCACCGCTCCCCCTGGAGCTTCGTGCCCCTGGTACTGTAGTTCAATTCCAGGAAGTCTACTGTTGACTTCCTTGAAACGGACCTCCAGCCCACTTCCTGAACATGTTCACTCACCCTTAAGCACCCTTCCAGGAATAATACGTGCTTCGTGCCCCTGGTACCGTAGTAGGATTCCAGGAAGTCTACTGTTGACTTCCAGGAAACTGACCTACAGCCCACTTCCTGAACATGTTCAGCACCCTTCCCGGGATACATGGATAACCGTTCTCCCTGGAGCTTCGTGCCCCTGGTACTCTAGTTCAATTCCAGGAAGTCTACTGTTGACTTCCTTGAAATGGACCTCCAGCCCACTTCCTGAACATGTTCACTCACTCTTAAGCACCCTTCCAGGAATAATACGTGCTTCGTGCACCTGGTACCGTAGTTCAATTCCAGGAAGTCTACTGTTGACTTCCTTGAAATGGACCTCCAGCCCACTTCCTGAACATGTTCACTCACTCTTAAGCACTCTTCCCGGAATAATACGTGCTTCGTGCCCCTGGTACCATTGTTCGATTCCAGGAAGTCTACTGTTGACTTCCAGGAAACTGACCTCCAGCCCACTTCCTGAACATGTTCACTCTGTCTTAAGCACCGTTCCCGGAATACTTTAAGCTTCATGCCCCTAGTACCATAGTTTGTTTCCTGGAAGTCTACTGTTCACTTGTAGGAAATGTACCTCTTCCATTTCTGTGTGGGCATGGAAAATTGAATGTTGAGGGTGTTAGGGTTAGGGTTTAGGGTTAGGGTTAGGGTTAGGGTTATGAGCTCAGCGACCATATCTGGAAATGCAGTAGCAATCCCGGAAAGGCCTCCATTCATTTGCTATGGGAGTTGGAATTGTTCACAGGTTAGCCAGTACACTACTCTGCACTGGCTAACCTAGCATTCATTTCCAGCAGTGAGCTACTAACTCTTTGCTTGGAGAGTTGGTATTCCACATTTGTCCCTTCCATGCGCGGGGTGGGTAAGTCAACATTCCGGAATTGTGACCTTCACGCAGACAGGCCCAGGCAGTTCCCCGGGAAAGGTGCTCCAAAATCGGGGAGACTGTGAGGGAGAGAAGGGGTGGCTAAGTCGACTTCCTGGAAATAGACCTCCAGGCACCCAGGCCCAGGCCCAGGCACAAATGCCCGGGAAAGGTGCCCCAACCCCGGGGAGGCCAGGCCAGGAGTGCCCAGTGGCCAAGTCCCACTTCCAGGGGGACCTGCCCAGGGCACATGCCCGGGAAAGGTGCCCCAACCCCGGGGAGGCCAGACCAGGAGTGCCTGGTTGGCTCAGTCCCACTTGCATGGTTCAAGTCACACAGGTGTTTCACTGACATTGTCAATGTTAGGAGTGCCTTGTGGCTCACTTCCTGTGGCTAAGTCCCACTCCCAGGGGGATCTGCCAAGGGCACATGCCCGGGAAAGGTGCTTCAATCTTGGGGAGACTGTGAGGGAGACAAGGGGTGGCTAAGTCGACTTCCTGGAAATAGACCTCCAGGCACCCAGGCCCAGGCGCTTACCCGAGAAAGGTGCTTCAATCTTGGGGAGGCTAGATTGGGAGTGCGTGGTGGCTAAGTCGACTTCCTGGAAATAGACCTCCAGGCACCCAGGCCCAGGCACATGCCCGGGAAAGGTGCTTCAATCTCGGGGAGACTGTGAGGGAGACAAGGGGTGGCTAAGTCGACATTCCGGAATTGCGACCTAAGGGCAGCCAGGCCCAGGCACATGCCCGAGAAAGGTGCTTCAATCTTGGGGAGGCTAGATTGGGAGTGCCTGGTGGCTAAGTAGACTTCCTGGAAATAGACCTCCAGGCACCCAGGCCCAGGCACATGCCCGGGAAAGGTGCTTCAATCTCGGTGAGACTGTGAGGGACAGAAGGGGTGGCTAAGTCGACATTCCGGAATTGCGACCTCCAGGCAGCCAGGCCCAGGCACGTGCCCGGGAAAGGTGCTTCAATCTCGGGGAAACTGTGAGGGAGACAAGGGCTGGATAAGTCGACTTCCTGGAAATAGACCTCCAGGCAGCCAGGCCCAGGCACGTGCCCGGGAAAGGTGCCCCAACCCCGGGGAGGCCAGACCAGGAGTGCCTGGTTGGCTCAGTCCCACTTGCATGGTTCAAGTCACACAGGTGTTTGACTGACATTGTCAATGTTAGGAGTGCCTTGTGGCTCACTTCCTGTGGCTAAGTCCCACTCCCAGGGGGATCTGCCAAGGGCACATGCCCGGGAAAGGTGCTTCAATCTTGGGGAGACTGTGAGGGAGACAAGGGGTGGCTAAGTCGACTTCCTGGAAATAGACCTCCAGGCACCCAGGCCCAGGCGCTTACCCGGGAAAGGTGCTTCAATCTTGGGGAGGCTAGATTGGGAGTGCGTGGTGGCTAAGTCGACTTCCTGGAAATAGACCTCCAGGCACCCAGGCCCAGGCGCTTACCCGGGAAAGGTGCTTCAATCTTGGGGAGGCTAGATTGGGAGTGCGTGGTGGCTAAGTCGACTTCCTGGAAATAGACCTCCAGGCACCCAGGCCCAGGCACATGCCCGGGAAAGGTGCTTCAATCTCGGTGAGACTGTGAGGGACAGAAGGGGTGGCTAAGTCGACATTCCGGAATTGCGACCTCCAGGCAGCCAGGCCCAGGCAAAGGCCCGGGAAAGGTGCTTCAATCTCGGGGAAACTGTGAGGGAGATGAGGGGTGGCTAAGTCGACTTCCTGGAAACAGACCTCCAGGCAGCCAGGCCCAGGCGCTTGCCCGGGAAAGGTGCTTCAATCTTGGGGAGGCTAGATTGGGAGTGCGTGGTGGCTAAGTCGACTTCCTGGAAATAGACCTCCAGGCACCCAGGCCCAGGCACATGCCCGGGAAAGGTGCTTCAATCTCGGGGAGACTGTGAGGGAGACAAGGGGTGGCTAAGTCGACATTCCTGGAAATAGACCTCCAGGCAGCCAGGCCCAGGCACGTGCCCGAGAAAAGTGCTTCAATCTCGGGGAAACTCTGAGGGAGACGAGGGCTGGATAAGTCGACTTCCTGGAAATAGACCTCCAGGCAGCCAGGCCCAGGCACGTGCCCGAGAAAAGTGCTTCAATCTCGGGGAAACTCTGAGGGAGACAAGGGCTGGATAAGTCGACTTCCTGGAAATAGACCTCCAGGCAGCCAGGCCCAGGCACGTGCCCGGGAAAAGTGCTTCAATCTCGGGGAAACTGTGAGGGAGACAAGGGGTGGCTAAGTCGACTTCCTGGAAATAGACCTCCAGGCACCCAGGCTCAGGCACATGCCCGGGAAAGGTGCTTCAATCTCGGTGAGACTGTGAGGGAGACATAGGGTGGCTCAGTCGACTTCCTGGAAGAAGACCTCCATGGTCCCAGGCCCGGGCACATGCCCGGGAAAGGTGCTTCAATCTCGGGGAAACTGTGAGGGAGAGAAGGGCTGGCTAAGTCGACTTCCTGGAAATAGACCTCCAGGCAGCCAGGCCCAGGCACGTGCCCGGGAAAGGTGCCCCAACCACGGTGAGGCCAGGCCAGGAGTGCCCAGTGGCCAAGTCCCACTTCCACGGGGATCTGCCCAGGGCACATGCCCGGGAAAGGTGCTTCAATCTCGGGGAAACTGTGAGGGAGACAAGGGCTGGCTAAGTCGACTTCCTGGAAATAGACCTCCAGGCACCCAGGCCCAGGCGCTTACCCGGGAAAGGTGCTTCAATCTTGGGGAGGCTAGATTGGGAGTGCGTGGTGGCTAAGTCGACTTCCTGGAAATAGACCTCCAGGCACCCAGGCCCAGGCACATGCCCGGGAAAGGTGCTTCAATCTCGGGGAGACTGTGAGGGAGACAAGGGGTGGCTAAGTCGACATTCCGGAATTGCGACCTCCATGCTCCCAGGCCCAGGCACGTGCCCGGGAAAGGTGCCCCAACCACGGTGAGGCCAGGCCAGGAGTGCCCAGTGGCCAAGTCCCACTTCCACGGGGATCTGCCCAGGGCACATGCCCGGGAAAGGTGCTTCAATCTTGGGGAGGCTAGATTGGGAGTGCCTGGTGGCTAAGTCGACTTCCTGGAAATAGACCTCCAGGCACCCAGGCCCAGGCACATGCCCGGGAAGGTGCTTCAATCTCGGGGAGACTGTGAGGGAGACAAGGGGTGGCTAAGTCGACATTCCGGAATTGCGACCTCCATGCTCCCAGGCCCAGGCACGTGCCCGGGAAAGGTGCTTCAATCTCGGGGAAACTGTGAGGGAGACAAGGGCTGGCTAAGTCGACTTCCTGGAAATAGACCTCCAGGCAGCCAGGCCCAGGCACGTGCCCGGGAAAGGTGCCCCAACCACGGTGAGGCCAGGCCAGGAGTGCCCAGTGGCCAAGTCCCACTTCCACGGGGATCTGCCCAGGGCACATGCCCGGGAAAGGTGCTTCAATCTCGGGGAAACTGTGAGGGAGACAAGGGCTGGCTAAGTCGACTTCCTGGAAATAGACCTCCAGGCAGCCAGGCCCAGGCACGTGCCCGGGAAAGGTGCTTCAATCTCGGGGAGACTGTGAGGGAGACAAGGGGTGGCTAAGTCGACATTCCGGAATTGCGACCTCAGGGCAGCCAGGCCCAGGCACATGCCCGGGAAAGGTGCTTCAATCTTGGGGAGACTGTGAGGGAGACAAGGGGTGGCTAAGTCGACTTCCTGGAAATAGACCTCCAGGCACCCAGGCCCAGGCGCTTACCCGGGAAAGGTGCTTCAATCTTGGGGAGACTGTGAGGGAGACAAGGGGTGGCTAAGTCGACATTCCGGAATTGCGACCTCAGGGCAGCCAGGCCCAGGCACATGCCCGGGAAAGGTTCTTCAATCTTGGGGAGACTGTGAGGGAGACAAGGGGTGGCTAAGTCGACTTCCTGGAAATAGACCTCCAGGCACCCAGGCCCAGGCGCTTACACGGGGAAAGGTGCTTCAATCTTGGGGAGACTGTGAGGGAGACAAGGGCTGGCTAAGTCGACTTCCTGGAAATAGACCTCCAGGCACCCAGGCCCAGGCACATGCCCGGGAAAGGTGCTTCAATCTCGGGGAGACTGTGAGGGAGACAAGGGGTGGCTAAGTCGACATTCCTGGAAATAGACCTCCAGGCAGCCAGGCCCAGGCACGTGCCCGAGAAAAGTGCTTCAATCTCGGGGAAACTCTGAGGGAGACGAGGGCTGGATAAGTCGACTTCCTGGAAATAGACCTCCAGGCAGCCAGGCCCAGGCACGTGCCCGAGAAAAGTGCTTCAATCTCGGGGAAACTCTGAGGGAGACAAGGGCTGGATAAGTCGACTTCCTGGAAATAGACCTCCAGGCAGCCAGGCCCAGGCACGTGCCCGGGAAAAGTGCTTCAATCTCGGGGAAACTGTGAGGGAGACAAGGGGTGGCTAAGTCGACTTCCTGGAAATAGACCTCCAGGCACCCAGGCTCAGGCACATGCCCGGGAAAGGTGCTTCAATCTCGGTGAGACTGTGAGGGAGACATAGGGTGGCTCAGTCGACTTCCTGGAAGAAGACCTCCATGGTCCCAGGCCCGGGCACATGCCCGGGAAAGGTGCTTCAATCTCGGGGAAACTGTGAGGGAGAGAAGGGCTGGCTAAGTCGACTTCCTGGAAATAGACCTCCAGGCAGCCAGGCCCAGGCACGTGCCCGGGAAAGGTGCCCCAACCACGGTGAGGCCAGGCCAGGAGTGCCCAGTGGCCAAGTCCCACTTCCACGGGGATCTGCCCAGGGCACATGCCCGGGAAAGGTGCTTCAATCTCGGGGAAACTGTGAGGGAGACAAGGGCTGGCTAAGTCGACTTCCTGGAAATAGACCTCCAGGCACCCAGGCCCAGGCGCTTACCCGGGAAAGGTGCTTCAATCTTGGGGAGGCTAGATTGGGAGTGCGTGGTGGCTAAGTCGACTTCCTGGAAATAGACCTCCAGGCACCCAGGCCCAGGCACATGCCCGGGAAAGGTGCTTCAATCTCGGTGAGACTGTGAGGGAGACAAGGGGTGGCTAAGTCGACATTCCGGAATTGCGACCTCCATGCTCCCAGGCCCAGGCACGTGCCCGGGAAAGGTGCCCCAACCACGGTGAGGCCAGGCCAGGAGTGCCCAGTGGCCAAGTCCCACTTCCACGGGGATCTGCCCAGGCACATGCCCGGGAAAGGTGCTTCAATCTTGGGGAGGCTAGATTGGGAGTGCCTGGTGGCTAAGTCGACTTCCTGGAAATAGACCTCCAGGCACCCAGGCCCAGGCACATGCCCGGGAAAGGTGCTTCAATCTCGGGGAGACTGTGAGGGAGACAAGGGGTGGCTAAGTCGACATTCCGGAATTGCGACCTCCATGCTCCCAGGCCCAGGCACGTGCCCGGGAAAGGTGCTTCAATCTCGGGGAAACTGTGAGGGAGACAAGGGCTGGCTAAGTCGACTTCCTGGAAATAGACCTCCAGGCAGCCAGGCCCAGGCACGTGCCCGGGAAAGGTGCCCCAACCACGGTGAGGCCAGGCCAGGAGTGCCCAGTGGCCAAGTCCCACTTCCACGGGGATCTGCCCAGGGCACATGCCCGGGAAAGGTGCTTCAATCTCGGGGAAACTGTGAGGGAGACAAGGGCTGGCTAAGTCGACTTCCTGGAAATAGACCTCCAGGCACCCAGGCCCAGGCACATGCCCGGGAAAGGTGCTTCAATCTCGGGGAGACTGTGAGGGAGACAAGGGGTGGCTAAGTCGACATTCCGGAATTGCGACCTCAGGGCAGCCAGGCCCAGGCACATGCCCGGGAAAGGTGCTTCAATCTTGGGGAGACTGTGAGGGAGACAAGGGGTGGCTAAGTCGACTTCCTGGAAATAGACCTCCAGGCACCCAGGCCCAGGCGCTTACCCGGGAAAGGTGCTTCAATCTTGGGGAGACTGTGAGGGAGACAAGGGGTGGCTAAGTCGACATTCCGGAATTGCGACCTCAGGGCAGCCAGGCCCAGGCACATGCCCGGGAAAGGTTCTTCAATCTTGGGGAGACTGTGAGGGAGACAAGGGGTGGCTAAGTCGACTTCCTGGAAATAGACCTCCAGGCACCCAGGCCCAGGCGCTTACACGGGGAAAGGTGCTTCAATCTTGGGGAGACTGTGAGGGAGACAAGGGCTGGCTAAGTCGACTTCCTGGAAATAGACCTCCAGGCACCCAGGCCCAGGCACATGCCCGGGAAAGGTGCTTCAATCTTGGGGAGACTGTGAGGGAGACAAGGGGTGGCTAAGTCGACTTCCTGGAAATAGACCTCCAGGCACCCAGGCCCAGGCCTAGGCACAAATGCCCGGGAAAGGTGCCCCAACCCCGGGGAGGCCAGGCCAGGAGTGCCCAGTGGCCAAGTCCCACTTCCAGGGGGACCTGCCCAGGGCACATGCCCGGGAAAGGTGCCCCAACCCCGGGGAGGCCTGTGCAGGAGTGCCTGGTTGGCTAAGCCCCACTTCCAGGGGCTAAGTCCCCCTTTCAGTTGACAAGTCCCACAGATATTTGACTGACACTGTCAGTGTGAGGAATGCCTGGCTGCTTAGTCCACTTCCTGGAAGAAGACCTCCAGGCAGCCAGGCCCACCATCCGCACACGTTCACCCACTCTTAAGCACCCTTCCCGGGATACATGGATCACCGCTCCCCCTGGAGCTTCGTGCCCCTGGTACTGTAGTTCAATTCCAGGAAGTCTACTGTTGACTTCCTTGAAACGGACCTCCAGCCCACTTCCTGAACATGTTCACTCACCCTTAAGCACCCTTCCAGGAATAATACGTGCTTCGTGCCCCTGGTACCGTAGTAGGATTCCAGGAAGTCTACTGTTGACTTCCAGGAAACTGACCTACAGCCCACTTCCTGAACATGTTCAGCACCCTTCCCGGGATACATGGATAACCGTTCTCCCTGGAGCTTCGTGCCCCTGGTACTCTAGTTCAATTCCAGGAAGTCTACTGTTGACTTCCTTGAAATGGACCTCCAGCCCACTTCCTGAACATGTTCACTCACTCTTAAGCACCCTTCCAGGAATAATACGTGCTTCGTGCACCTGGTACCGTAGTTCAATTCCAGGAAGTCTACTGTTGACTTCCTTGAAATGGACCTCCAGCCCACTTCCTGAACATGTTCACTCACTCTTAAGCACTCTTCCCGGAATAATACGTGCTTCGTGCCCCTGGTACCATTGTTCGATTCCAGGAAGTCTACTGTTGACTTCCAGGAAACTGACCTCCAGCCCACTTCCTGAACATGTTCACTCTGTCTTAAGCACCGTTCCCGGAATACTTTAAGCTTCATGCCCCTAGTACCATAGTTTGTTTCCTGGAAGTCTACTGTTCACTTGTAGGAAATGTACCTCTTCCATTTCTGTGTGGGCATGGAAAATTGAATGTTGAGGGTGTTAGGGTTAGGGTTTAGGGTTATGAGCTCAGCGACCATATCTGGAAATGCAGTAGCAATCCCGGAAAGGCCTCCATTCATTTGCTATGGGAGTTGGAATTGTTCACAGGTTAGCCAGTACACTACTCTGCACTGGCTAACCTAGCATTCATTTCCAGCAGTGAGCTACTAACTCTTTGCTTGGAGAGTTGGTATTCCACATTTGTCCCTTCCATGCGCGGGGTGGGTAAGTCAACATTCCGGAATTGTGACCTTCACGCAGACAGGCCCAGGCAGTTCCCCGGGAAAGGTGCTCCAAAATCGGGGAGACTGTGAGGGAGAGAAGAGGTGGCTAAGTCGACTTCCTGGAAATAGACCTCCAGGCACCCAGGCCCAGGCCCAGGCACAAATGCCCGGGAAAGGTGCCCCAACCCCGGGGAGGCCAGGCCAGGAGTGCCCAGTGGCCAAGTCCCACTTCCAGGGGGACCTGCCCAGGGCACATGCCCGGGAAAGGTGCCCCAACCCCGGGGAGGCCAGACCAGGAGTGCCTGGTTGGCTCAGTCCCACTTGCATGGTTCAAGTCACACAGGTGTTTCACTGACATTGTCAATGTTAGGAGTGCCTTGTGGCTCACTTCCTGTGGCTAAGTCCCACTCCCAGGGGGATCTGCCAAGGGCACATGCCCGGGAAAGGTGCTTCAATCTTGGGGAGACTGTGAGGGAGACAAGGGGTGGCTAAGTCGACTTCCTGGAAATAGACCTCCAGGCACCCAGGCCCAGGCGCTTACCCGAGAAAGGTGCTTCAATCTTGGGGAGGCTAGATTGGGAGTGCGTGGTGGCTAAGTCGACTTCCTGGAAATAGACCTCCAGGCACCCAGGCCCAGGCACATGCCCGGGAAAGGTGCTTCAATCTCGGGGAGACTGTGAGGGAGACAAGGGGTGGCTAAGTCGACATTCCGGAATTGCGACCTAAGGGCAGCCAGGCCCAGGCACATGCCCGAGAAAGGTGCTTCAATCTTGGGGAGGCTAGATTGGGAGTGCCTGGTGGCTAAGTAGACTTCCTGGAAATAGACCTCCAGGCACCCAGGCCCAGGCACATGCCCGGGAAAGGTGCTTCAATCTCGGTGAGACTGTGAGGGACAGAAGGGGTGGCTAAGTCGACATTCCGGAATTGCGACCTCCAGGCAGCCAGGCCCAGGCACGTGCCCGGGAAAGGTGCTTCAATCTCGGGGAAACTGTGAGGGAGACAAGGGCTGGCTAAGTCGACTTCCTGGAAATAGACCTCCAGGCAGCCAGGCCCAGGCACGTGCCCGGGAAAGGTGCCCCAACCCCGGGGAGGCCAGACCAGGAGTGCCTGGTTGGCTCAGTCCCACTTGCATGGTTCAAGTCACACAGGTGTTTGACTGACATTGTCAATGTTAGGAGTGCCTTGTGGCTCACTTCCTGTGGCTAAGTCCCACTCCCAGGGGGATCTGCCAAGGGCACATGCCCGGGAAAGGTGCTTCAATCTTGGGGAGACTGTGAGGGAGACAAGGGGTGGCTAAGTCGACTTCCTGGAAATAGACCTCCAGGCACCCAGGCCCAGGCGCTTACCCGGGAAAGGTGCTTCAATCTTGGGGAGGCTAGATTGGGAGTGCGTGGTGGCTAAGTCGACTTCCTGGAAATAGACCTCCAGGCACCCAGGCCCAGGCGCTTACCCGGGAAAGGTGCTTCAATCTTGGGGAGGCTAGATTGGGAGTGCGTGGTGGCTAAGTCGACTTCCTGGAAATAGACCTCCAGGCACCCAGGCCCAGGCACATGCCCGGGAAAGGTGCTTCAATCTCGGTGAGACTGTGAGGGACAGAAGGGGTGGCTAAGTCGACATTCCGGAATTGCGACCTCCAGGCAGCCAGGCCCAGGCAAAGGCCCGGGAAAGGTGCTTCAATCTCGGGGAAACTGTGAGGGAGATGAGGGGTGGCTAAGTCGACTTCCTGGAAACAGACCTCCAGGCAGCCAGGCCCAGGCGCTTGCCCGGGAAAGGTGCTTCAATCTTGGGGAGGCTAGATTGGGAGTGCGTGGTGGCTAAGTCGACTTCCTGGAAATAGACCTCCAGGCACCCAGGCCCAGGCACATGCCCGGGAAAGGTGCTTCAATCTCGGGGAGACTGTGAGGGAGACAAGGGGTGGCTAAGTCGACATTCCTGGAAATAGACCTCCAGGCAGCCAGGCCCAGGCACGTGCCCGAGAAAAGTGCTTCAATCTCGGGGAAACTCTGAGGGAGACGAGGGCTGGATAAGTCGACTTCCTGGAAATAGACCTCCAGGCAGCCAGGCCCAGGCACGTGCCCGAGAAAAGTGCTTCAATCTCGGGGAAACTCTGAGGGAGACAAGGGCTGGATAAGTCGACTTCCTGGAAATAGACCTCCAGGCAGCCAGGCCCAGGCACGTGCCCGGGAAAAGTGCTTCAATCTCGGGGAAACTGTGAGGGAGACAAGGGGTGGCTAAGTCGACTTCCTGGAAATAGACCTCCAGGCACCCAGGCTCAGGCACATGCCCGGGAAAGGTGCTTCAATCTCGGTGAGACTGTGAGGGAGACATAGGGTGGCTCAGTCGACTTCCTGGAAGAAGACCTCCATGGTCCCAGGCCCGGGCACATGCCCGGGAAAGGTGCTTCAATCTCGGGGAAACTGTGAGGGAGAGAAGGGCTGGCTAAGTCGACTTCCTGGAAATAGACCTCCAGGCAGCCAGGCCCAGGCACGTGCCCGGGAAAGGTGCCCCAACCACGGTGAGGCCAGGCCAGGAGTGCCCAGTGGCCAAGTCCCACTTCCACGGGGATCTGCCCAGGGCACATGCCCGGGAAAGGTGCTTCAATCTCGGGGAAACTGTGAGGGAGACAAGGGCTGGCTAAGTCGACTTCCTGGAAATAGACCTCCAGGCACCCAGGCCCAGGCGCTTACCCGGGAAAGGTGCTTCAATCTTGGGGAGGCTAGATTGGGAGTGCGTGGTGGCTAAGTCGACTTCCTGGAAATAGACCTCCAGGCACCCAGGCCCAGGCACATGCCCGGGAAAGGTGCTTCAATCTCGGTGAGACTGTGAGGGAGACAAGGGGTGGCTAAGTCGACATTCCGGAATTGCGACCTCCATGCTCCCAGGCCCAGGCACGTGCCCGGGAAAGGTGCCCCAACCACGGTGAGGCCAGGCCAGGAGTGCCCAGTGGCCAAGTCCCACTTCCACGGGGATCTGCCCAGGGCACATGCCCGGGAAAGGTGCTTCAATCTTGGGGAGGCTAGATTGGGAGTGCCTGGTGGCTAAGTCGACTTCCTGGAAATAGACCTCCAGGCACCCAGGCCCAGGCACATGCCCGGGAAAGGTGCTTCAATCTCGGGGAGACTGTGAGGGAGACAAGGGGTGGCTAAGTCGACATTCCGGAATTGCGACCTCCATGCTCCCAGGCCCAGGCACGTGCCCGGGAAAGGTGCTTCAATCTCGGGGAGACTGTGAGGGAGACAAGGGCTGGCTAAGTCGACTTCCTGGAAATAGACCTCCAGGCAGCCAGGCCCAGGCACGTGCCCGGGAAAGGTGCCCCAACCACGGTGAGGCCAGGCCAGGAGTGCCCAGTGGCCAAGTCCCACTTCCACGGGGATCTGCCCAGGGCACATGCCCGGGAAAGGTGCTTCAATCTCGGGGAAACTGTGAGGGAGACAAGGGCTGGCTAAGTCGACTTCCTGGAAATAGACCTCCAGGCACCCAGGCCCAGGCACATGCCCGGGAAAGGTGCTTCAATCTCGGGGAGACTGTGAGGGAGACAAGGGGTGGCTAAGTCGACATTCCGGAATTGCGACCTCAGGGCAGCCAGGCCCAGGCACATGCCCGGGAAAGGTGCTTCAATCTTGGGGAGACTGTGAGGGAGACAAGGGGTGGCTAAGTCGACTTCCTGGAAATAGACCTCCAGGCACCCAGGCCCAGGCGCTTACCCGGGAAAGGTGCTTCAATCTTGGGGAGACTGTGAGGGAGACAAGGGGTGGCTAAGTCGACATTCCGGAATTGCGACCTCAGGGCAGCCAGGCCCAGGCACATGCCCGGGAAAGGTTCTTCAATCTTGGGGAGACTGTGAGGGAGACAAGGGGTGGCTAAGTCGACTTCCTGGAAATAGACCTCCAGGCACCCAGGCCCAGGCGCTTACACGGGGAAAGGTGCTTCAATCTTGGGGAGACTGTGAGGGAGACAAGGGCTGGCTAAGTCGACTTCCTGGAAATAGACCTCCAGGCACCCAGGCCCAGGCACATGCCCGGGAAAGGTGCTTCAATCTCGGGGAGACTGTGAGGGAGACAAGGGGTGGCTAAGTCGACATTCCTGGAAATAGACCTCCAGGCAGCCAGGCCCAGGCACGTGCCCGAGAAAAGTGCTTCAATCTCGGGGAAACTCTGAGGGAGACGAGGGCTGGATAAGTCGACTTCCTGGAAATAGACCTCCAGGCAGCCAGGCCCAGGCACGTGCCCGAGAAAAGTGCTTCAATCTCGGGGAAACTCTGAGGGAGACAAGGGCTGGATAAGTCGACTTCCTGGAAATAGACCTCCAGGCAGCCAGGCCCAGGCACGTGCCCGGGAAAAGTGCTTCAATCTCGGGGAAACTGTGAGGGAGACAAGGGGTGGCTAAGTCGACTTCCTGGAAATAGACCTCCAGGCACCCAGGCTCAGGCACATGCCCGGGAAAGGTGCTTCAATCTCGGTGAGACTGTGAGGGAGACATAGGGTGGCTCAGTCGACTTCCTGGAAGAAGACCTCCATGGTCCCAGGCCCGGGCACATGCCCGGGAAAGGTGCTTCAATCTCGGGGAAACTGTGAGGGAGAGAAGGGCTGGCTAAGTCGACTTCCTGGAAATAGACCTCCAGGCAGCCAGGCCCAGGCACGTGCCCGGGAAAGGTGCCCCAACCACGGTGAGGCCAGGCCAGGAGTGCCCAGTGGCCAAGTCCCACTTCCACGGGGATCTGCCCAGGGCACATGCCCGGGAAAGGTGCTTCAATCTCGGGGAAACTGTGAGGGAGACAAGGGCTGGCTAAGTCGACTTCCTGGAAATAGACCTCCAGGCACCCAGGCCCAGGCGCTTACCCGGGAAAGGTGCTTCAATCTTGGGGAGGCTAGATTGGGAGTGCGTGGTGGCTAAGTCGACTTCCTGGAAATAGACCTCCAGGCACCCAGGCCCAGGCACATGCCCGGGAAAGGTGCTTCAATCTCGGTGAGACTGTGAGGGAGACAAGGGGTGGCTAAGTCGACATTCCGGAATTGCGACCTCCATGCTCCCAGGCCCAGGCACGTGCCCGGGAAAGGTGCCCCAACCACGGTGAGGCCAGGCCAGGAGTGCCCAGTGGCCAAGTCCCACTTCCACGGGGATCTGCCCAGGGCACATGCCCGGGAAAGGTGCTTCAATCTTGGGGAGGCTAGATTGGGAGTGCCTGGTGGCTAAGTCGACTTCCTGGAAATAGACCTCCAGGCACCCAGGCCCAGGCACATGCCCGGGAAAGGTGCTTCAATCTCGGGGAGACTGTGAGGGAGACAAGGGGTGGCTAAGTCGACATTCCGGAATTGCGACCTCCATGCTCCCAGGCCCAGGCACGTGCCCGGGAAAGGTGCTTCAATCTCGGGGAAACTGTGAGGGAGACAAGGGCTGGCTAAGTCGACTTCCTGGAAATAGACCTCCAGGCAGCCAGGCCCAGGCACGTGCCCGGGAAAGGTGCCCCAACCACGGTGAGGCCAGGCCAGGAGTGCCCAGTGGCCAAGTCCCACTTCCACGGGGATCTGCCCAGGGCACATGCCCGGGAAAGGTGCTTCAATCTCGGGGAAACTGTGAGGGAGACAAGGGCTGGCTAAGTCGACTTCCTGGAAATAGACCTCCAGGCACCCAGGCCCAGGCACATGCCCGGGAAAGGTGCTTCAATCTCGGGGAGACTGTGAGGGAGACAAGGGGTGGCTAAGTCGACATTCCGGAATTGCGACCTCAGGGCAGCCAGGCCCAGGCACATGCCCGGGAAAGGTGCTTCAATCTTGGGGAGACTGTGAGGGAGACAAGGGGTGGCTAAGTCGACTTCCTGGAAATAGACCTCCAGGCACCCAGGCCCAGGCGCTTACCCGGGAAAGGTGCTTCAATCTTGGGGAGACTGTGAGGGAGACAAGGGGTGGCTAAGTCGACATTCCGGAATTGCGACCTCAGGGCAGCCAGGCCCAGGCACATGCCCGGGAAAGGTTCTTCAATCTTGGGGAGACTGTGAGGGAGACAAGGGGTGGCTAAGTCGACTTCCTGGAAATAGACCTCCAGGCACCCAGGCCCAGGCGCTTACACGGGGAAAGGTGCTTCAATCTTGGGGAGACTGTGAGGGAGACAAGGGCTGGCTAAGTCGACTTCCTGGAAATAGACCTCCAGGCACCCAGGCCCAGGCACATGCCCGGGAAAGGTGCTTCAATCTTGGGGAGACTGTGAGGGAGACAAGGGGTGGCTAAGTCGACTTCCTGGAAATAGACCTCCAGGCACCCAGGCCCAGGCCTAGGCACAAATGCCCGGGAAAGGTGCCCCAACCCCGGGGAGGCCAGGCCAGGAGTGCCCAGTGGCCAAGTCCCACTTCCAGGGGGACCTGCCCAGGGCACATGCCCGGGAAAGGTGCCCCAACCCCGGGGAGGCCTGTGCAGGAGTGCCTGGTTGGCTAAGCCCCACTTCCAGGGGCTAAGTCCCCCTTTCAGTTGACAAGTCCCACAGATATTTGACTGACACTGTCAGTGTGAGGAATGCCTGGCTGCTTAGTCCACTTCCTGGAAGAAGACCTCCAGGCAGCCAGGCCCACCATCCGCACACGTTCACCCACTCTTAAGCACCCTTCCCGGGATACATGGATCACCGCTCCCCCTGGAGCTTCGTGCCCCTGGTACTGTAGTTCAATTCCAGGAAGTCTACTGTTGACTTCCTTGAAACGGACCTCCAGCCCACTTCCTGAACATGTTCACTCACCCTTAAGCACCCTTCCAGGAATAATACGTGCTTCGTGCCCCTGGTACCGTAGTAGGATTCCAGGAAGTCTACTGTTGACTTCCAGGAAACTGACCTACAGCCCACTTCCTGAACATGTTCAGCACCCTTCCCGGGATACATGGATAACCGTTCTCCCTGGAGCTTCGTGCCCCTGGTACTCTAGTTCAATTCCAGGAAGTCTACTGTTGACTTCCTTGAAATGGACCTCCAGCCCACTTCCTGAACATGTTCACTCACTCTTAAGCACCCTTCCAGGAATAATACGTGCTTCGTGCACCTGGTACCGTAGTTCAATTCCAGGAAGTCTACTGTTGACTTCCTTGAAATGGACCTCCAGCCCACTTCCTGAACATGTTCACTCACTCTTAAGCACTCTTCCCGGAATAATACGTGCTTCGTGCCCCTGTTACCATTGTTCGATTCCAGGAAGTCTACTGTTGACTTCCAGGAAACTGACCTCCAGCCCACTTCCTGAACATGTTCACTCTGTCTTAAGCACCGTTCCCGGAATACTTTAAGCTTCATGCCCCTAGTACCATAGTTTGTTTCCTGGAAGTCTACTGTTCACTTGTAGGAAATGTACCTCTTCCATTTCTGTGTGGGCATGGAAAATTGAATGTTGAGGGTGTTAGGGTTAGGGTTTAGGGTTATGAGCTCAGCGACCATATCTGGAAATGCAGTAGCAATCCCGGAAAGGCCTCCATTCATTTGCTATGGGAGTTGGAATTGTTCACAGGTTAGCCAGTGCACTACTCTGCACTGGCTAACCTAGCATTCATTTCCAGCAGTGAGCTACTAACTCTTTGCTTGGAGAGTTGGTATTCCACATTTGTCCCTTCCATGCGCTAAGTGAAACAGAGTCATGCCCAGGGCAGGAGCTGGACTAGGGGAGACACTGAGAGAGTGAAGGGGTGGGTAAGTCAACATTCCGGAATTGTGACCTTCACGCAGACAGGCCCAGGCAGTTCCCCGGGAAAGGTGCTCCAAAATCAGGGAGACTGTGAGGGAGAGAAGGGGTGGCTAAGTCGACTTCCTGGAAATAGACCTCCAGGCACCCGGGCCCAGGCCCAGGCACAAATGCCCGGGAAAGGTGCCCCAACCCCGGGGAGGCCAGGCCAGGAGTGCCCAGTGGCCAAGTCCCACTTCCAGGGGGACCTGCCCAGGGCACATGCCCGGGAAAGGTGCCCCAACCCCGGGGAGGCCAGACCAGGAGTGCCTGGTTGGCTCAGTCCCACTTGCATGGTTCAAGTCACACAGGTGTTTGACTGACATTGTCAATGTTAGGAGTGCCTTGTGGCTCACTTCCTGTGGCTAAGTCCCACTCCCAGGGGGATCTGCCAAGGGCACATGCCCGGGAAAGGTGCTTCAATCTTGGGGAGACTGTGAGGGAGACAAGGGGTGGCTAAGTCGACTTCCTGGAAATAGACCTCCAGGCACCCAGGCCCAGGCGCTTACCCGAGAAAGGTGCTTCAATCTTGGGGAGGCTAGATTGGGAGTGCGTGGTGGCTAAGTCGACTTCCTGGAAATAGACCTCCAGGCACCCAGGCCCAGGCACATGCCCGGGAAAGGTGCTTCAATCTCGGGGAGACTGTGAGGGAGACAAGGGGTGGCTAAGTCGACATTCCGGAAATGCGACCCCAGGGCAGCCAGGCCCAGGCACATGCCCGGGAAAGGTGCTTCAATCTTGGGGAGACTGTGAGGGAGACAAGGGGTGGCTAAGTCGACTTCCTGGAAATAGACCTCCAGGCACCCAGGCCCAGGCGCTTACCCGGGAAAGGTGCTTCAATCTTGGGGAGACTGTGAGGGAGACAAGGGGTGGCTAAGTCGACTTCCTGGAAATAGACCTCCAGGCACCCAGGCCCAGGCGCTTACCCGGGAAAGGTGCTTCAATCTTGGGGAGACTGTGAGGGAGACAAGGGGTGGCTAAGTCGACTTCCTGGAAATAGACCTCCAGGCACCCAGGCCCAGGCGCTTACCCGGGAAAGGTGCTTCAATCTTGGGGAGGCTAGATTGGGAGTGCGTGGTGGCTAAGTCGACTTCCTGGAAATAGACCTCCAGGCAGCCAGGCCCAGGCACATGCCCGGGAAAGGTGCTTCAATCTCGGGGAAACTGTGAGGGAGACAAGGGGTGGCTAAGTCGACTTCCTGGAAATAGACCTCCAGGCACCCAGGCCCAGGCACGTGCCCGGGAAAGGTGCCCCAACCACGGTGAGGCCAGGCCAGGAGTGCCCAGTGGCCAAGTCCCACTTCCACGGGGATCTGCCCAGGGCACATGCCCGGGAAAGGTGCTTCAATCTCGGGGAAACTGTGAGGGAGACAAGGGCTGGCTATGTCGACTTCCTGGAAATAGACCTCCAGGCAGCCAGGCCCAGGCACATGCCCGGGAAAGGTGCTTCAATCTCGGGGAGACTGTGAGGGAGACAAGGGGTGGGTAAGTCGACATTCCGGAATTGCGACCTCAGGGCAGCCAGGCCCAGGCACATGCCCGGGAAAGGTGCTTCAATCTTGGGGAGACTGTGAGGGAGACAAGGGGTGGCTAAGTCGACTTCCTGGAAATAGACCTCCAGGCAGCCAGGCCCAGGCACGTGCCCGGGAAAAGTGCTTCAATCTCGGGGAAACTGTGAGGGAGACAAGGGGTGGCTAAGTCGACTTCCTGGAAATAGACCTCCAGGCACCCAGGCTCAGGCACATGCCCGGGAAAGGTGCTTCAATCTCGGTGAGACTGTGAGGGAGACATAGGGTGGCTCAGTCGACTTCCTGGAAGAAGACCTCCATGGTCCCAGGCCCAGGCACGTGCCCGAGAAAGGTGCTTCAATCTCGGGGAAACTGTGAGGGAGACAAGGGCTGGATAAGTCGACTTCCTGGAAATAGACCTCCAGGCAGCCAGGCCCAGGCACGTGCCCGGGAAAAGTGCTTCAATCTCGGGGAAACTGTGAGGGAGACAAGGTCTGGCTAAGTCGACTTCCTGGAAATAGACCTCCAGGCAGCCAGGCCCAGGCACGTGCCCGGGAAAGGTGCCCCAACCACGGTGAGGCCAGGCCAGGAGTGCCCAGTGGCCAAGTCCCACTTCCACGGGGATCTGCCCAGGGCACATGCCCGGGAAAGGTGCTTCAATCTCGGGGAGACTGTGAGGGAGAGAAGGGGTGGCTAAGTCGACATTCCGGAATTGCGACCTCAGGGCAGCCAGGCCCAGGCACGTGCCCGGGAAAAGTGCTTCAATCTCGGGGAAACTGTGAGGGAGACAAGGGGTGGCTAAGTCGACTTCCTGGAAATAGACCTCCAGGCAGCCAGGCCCAGGCACGTGCCCGAGAAAAGTGCTTCAATCTCGGGGAAACTGTGAGGGAGACAAGGGCTGGATAAGTCGACTTCCTGGAAATAGACCTCCAGGCAGCCAGGCCCAGGCACGTGCCCGGGAAAAGTGCTTCAATCTCGGGGAAACTGTGAGGGAGACAAGGGCTGGCTAAGTCGACTTCCTGGAAATAGACCTCCAGGCAGCCAGGCCCAGGCACGTGCCCGGGAAAGGTGCTTCAATCTTGGGGAGGCTAGATTGGGAGTGCGTGGTGGCTAAGTCGACTTCCTGGAAATAGACCTCCAGGCACCCAGGCCCAGGCACATGCCCGGGAAAGGTGCTTCAATCTCGGGGAGACTGTGAGGGAGACAAGGGGTGGCTAAGTCGACATTCCGGAATTGCGACCTCCATGCTCCCAGGCCCAGGCACGTGCCCGGGAAAGGTGCCCCAACCACGGTGAGGCCAGGCCAGGAGTGCCCAGTGGCCAAGTCCCACTTCCACGGGGATCTGCCCAGGGCACATGCCCGGGAAAGGTGCTTCAATCTTGGGGAGGCTAGATTGGGAGTGCCTGGTGGCTAAGTCGACTTCCTGGAAATAGACCTCCAGGCACCCAGGCCCAGGCACATGCCCGGGAAAGGTGCTTCAATCTCGGGGAGACTGTGAGGGAGACAAGGGGTGGCTAAGTCGACATTCCGGAATTGCGACCTCCATGCTCCCAGGCCCAGGCACGTGCCCGGGAAAGGTGCTTCAATCTCGGGGAAACTGTGAGGGAGACAAGGGCTGGCTAAGTCGACTTCCTGGAAATAGACCTCCAGGCAGCCAGGCCCAGGCACGTGCCCGGGAAAGGTGCCCCAACCACGGTGAGGCCAGGCCAGGAGTGCCCAGTGGCCAAGACCCACTTCCACGGGATCTGCCCAGGGCACATGCCCGGGAAAGGTGCTTCAATCTCGGGGAAACTGTGAGGGAGACAAGGGCTGGCTAAGTCGACTTCCTGGAAATAGACCTCCAGGCACCCAGGCCCAGGCACATGCCCGGGAAAGGTGCTTCAATCTCGGGGAGACTGTGAGGGAGACAAGGGGTGGCTAAGTCGACATTCCGGAATTGCGACCTCAGGGCAGCCAGGCCCAGGCACATGCCCGGGAAAGGTGCTTCAATCTTGGGGAGACTGTGAGGGAGACAAGGGGTGGCTAAGTCGACTTCCTGGAAATAGACCTCCAGGCACCCAGGCCCAGGCGCTTACCCGGGAAAGGTGCTTCAATCTTGGGGAGACTGTGAGGGAGACAAGGGGTGGCTAAGTCGACATTCCGGAATTGCGACCTCAGGGCAGCCAGGCCCAGGCACATGCCCGGGAAAGGTTCTTCAATCTTGGGGAGACTGTGAGGGAGACAAGGGGTGGCTAAGTCGACTTCCTGGAAATAGACCTCCAGGCACCCAGGCCCAGGCGCTTACACGGGGAAAGGTGCTTCAATCTTGGGGAGACTGTGAGGGAGACAAGGGCTGGCTAAGTCGACTTCCTGGAAATAGACCTCCAGGCACCCAGGCCCAGGCACATGCCCGGGAAAGGTGCTTCAATCTTGGGGAGACTGTGAGGGAGACAAGGGGTGGCTAAGTCGACTTCCTGGAAATAGACCTCCAGGCACCCAGGCCCAGGCCTAGGCACAAATGCCCGGGAAAGGTGCCCCAACCCCGGGGAGGCCAGGCCAGGAGTGCCCAGTGGCCAAGTCCCACTTCCAGGGGGACCTGCCCAGGGCACATGCCCGGGAAAGGTGCCCCAACCCCGGGGAGGCCTGTGCAGGAGTGCCTGGTTGGCTAAGCCCCACTTCCAGGGGCTAAGTCCCCCTTTCAGTTGACAAGTCCCACAGATATTTGACTGACACTGTCAGTGTGAGGAATGCCTGGCTGCTTAGTCCACTTCCTGGAAGAAGACCTCCAGGCAGCCAGGCCCACCATCCGCACACGTTCACCCACTCTTAAGCACCCTTCCCGGGATACATGGATCACCGCTCCCCCTGGAGCTTCGTGCCCCTGGTACTGTAGTTCAATTCCAGGAAGTCTACTGTTGACTTCCTTGAAACGGACCTCCAGCCCACTTCCTGAACATGTTCACTCACCCTTAAGCACCCTTCCAGGAATAATACGTGCTTCGTGCCCCTGGTACCGTAGTAGGATTCCAGGAAGTCTACTGTTGACTTCCAGGAAACTGACCTACAGCCCACTTCCTGAACATGTTCAGCACCCTTCCCGGGATACATGGATAACCGTTCTCCCTGGAGCTTCGTGCCCCTGGTACTCTAGTTCAATTCCAGGAAGTCTACTGTTGACTTCCTTGAAATGGACCTCCAGCCCACTTCCTGAACATGTTCACTCACTCTTAAGCACCCTTCCAGGAATAATACGTGCTTCGTGCACCTGGTACCGTAGTTCAATTCCAGGAAGTCTACTGTTGACTTCCTTGAAATGGACCTCCAGCCCACTTCCTGAACATGTTCACTCACTCTTAAGCACTCTTCCCGGAATAATACGTGCTTCGTGCCCCTGGTACCATTGTTCGATTCCAGGAAGTCTACTGTTGACTTCCAGGAAACTGACCTCCAGCCCACTTCCTGAACATGTTCACTCTGTCTTAAGCACCGTTCCCGGAATACTTTAAGCTTCATGCCCCTAGTACCATAGTTTGTTTCCTGGAAGTCTACTGTTCACTTGTAGGAAATGTACCTCTTCCATTTCTGTGTGGGCATGGAAAATTGAATGTTGAGGGTGTTAGGGTTAGGGTTTAGGGTTATGAGCTCAGCGACCATATCTGGAAATGCAGTAGCAATCCCGGAAAGGCCTCCATTCATTTGCTATGGGAGTTGGAATTGTTCACAGGTTAGCCAGTGCACTACTCTGCACTGGCTAACCTAGCATTCATTTCCAGCAGTGAGCTACTAACTCTTTGCTTGGAGAGTTGGTATTCCACATTTGTCCCTTCCATGCGCTAAGTGAAACAGAGTCATGCCCAGGGCAGGAGCTGGACTAGGGGAGACACTGAGAGAGTGAAGGGGTGGGTAAGTCAACATTCCGGAATTGTGACCTTCACGCAGACAGGCCCAGGCAGTTCCCCGGGAAAGGTGCTCCAAAATCAGGGAGACTGTGAGGGAGAGAAGGGGTGGCTAAGTCGACTTCCTGGAAATAGACCTCCAGGCACCCGGGCCCAGGCCCAGGCACAAATGCCCGGGAAAGGTGCCCCAACCCCGGGGAGGCCAGGCCAGGAGTGCCCAGTGGCCAAGTCCCACTTCCAGGGGGACCTGCCCAGGGCACATGCCCGGGAAAGGTGCCCCAACCCCGGGGAGGCCAGACCAGGAGTGCCTGGTTGGCTCAGTCCCACTTGCATGGTTCAAGTCACACAGGTGTTTGACTGACATTGTCAATGTTAGGAGTGCCTTGTGGCTCACTTCCTGTGGCTAAGTCCCACTCCCAGGGGGATCTGCCAAGGGCACATGCCCGGGAAAGGTGCTTCAATCTTGGGGAGACTGTGAGGGAGACAAGGGGTGGCTAAGTCGACTTCCTGGAAATAGACCTCCAGGCACCCAGGCCCAGGCGCTTACCCGAGAAAGGTGCTTCAATCTTGGGGAGGCTAGATTGGGAGTGCGTGGTGGCTAAGTCGACTTCCTGGAAATAGACCTCCAGGCACCCAGGCCCAGGCACATGCCCGGGAAAGGTGCTTCAATCTCGGGGAGACTGTGCGGGAAACAAGGGGTGGCTAAGTCGACATTCCGGAATTGCGACCTCAGGGCAGCCAGGCCCAGGCACATGCCCGGGAAAGGTGCTTCAATCTTGGGGAGACTGTGAGGGAGACAAGGGGTGGCTAAGTCGACTTCCTGGAAATAGACCTCCAGGCACCCAGGCCCAGGCGCTTACCCGGGAAAGGTGCTTCAATCTTGGGGAGACTGTGAGGGAGACAAGGGGTGGCTAAGTCGACTTCCTGGAAATAGACCTCCAGGCACCCAGGCCCAGGCGCTTACCCGGGAAAGGTGCTTCAATCTTGGGGAGACTGTGAGGGAGACAAGGGGTGGCTAAGTCGACTTCCTGGAAATAGACCTCCAGGCACCCAGGCCCAGGCGCTTACCCGGGAAAGGTGCTTCAATCTTGGGGAGGCTAGATTGGGAGTGCGTGGTGGCTAAGTCGACTTCCTGGAAATAGACCTCCAGGCAGCCAGGCCCAGGCACATGCCCGGGAAAGGTGCTTCAATCTCGGGGAAACTGTGAGGGAGACAAGGGGTGGCTAAGTCGACTTCCTGGAAATAGACCTCCAGGCACCCAGGCCCAGGCACGTGCCCGGGAAAGGTGCCCCAACCACGGTGAGGCCAGGCCAGGAGTGCCCAGTGGCCAAGTCCCACTTCCACGGGGATCTGCCCAGGGCACATGCCCGGGAAAGGTGCTTCAATCTCGGGGAAACTGTGAGGGAGACAAGGGCTGGCTATGTCGACTTCCTGGAAATAGACCTCCAGGCAGCCAGGCCCAGGCACATGCCCGGGAAAGGTGCTTCAATCTCGGGGAGACTGTGAGGGAGACAAGGGGTGGGTAAGTCGACATTCCGGAATTGCGACCTCAGGGCAGCCAGGCCCAGGCACATGCCCGGGAAAGGTGCTTCAATCTTGGGGAGACTGTGAGGGAGACAAGGGGTGGCTAAGTCGACTTCCTGGAAATAGACCTCCAGGCAGCCAGGCCCAGGCACGTGCCCGGGAAAAGTGCTTCAATCTCGGGGAAACTGTGAGGGAGACAAGGGGTGGCTAAGTCGACTTCCTGGAAATAGACCTCCAGGCACCCAGGCTCAGGCACATGCCCGGGAAAGGTGCTTCAATCTCGGTGAGACTGTGAGGGAGACATAGGGTGGCTCAGTCGACTTCCTGGAAGAAGACCTCCATGGTCCCAGGCCCAGGCACGTGCCCGAGAAAAGTGCTTCAATCTCGGGGAAACTGTGAGGGAGACAAGGGCTGGATAAGTCGACTTCCTGGAAATAGACCTCCAGGCAGCCAGGCCCAGGCACGTGCCCGGGAAAAGTGCTTCAATCTCGGGGAAACTGTGAGGGAGACAAGGTCTGGCTAAGTCGACTTCCTGGAAATAGACCTCCAGGCAGCCAGGCCCAGGCACGTGCCCGGGAAAGGTGCCCCAACCACGGTGAGGCCAGGCCAGGAGTGCCCAGTGGCCAAGTCCCACTTCCACGGGGATCTGCCCAGGGCACATGCCCGGGAAAGGTGCTTCAATCTCGGGGAGACTGTGAGGGAGAGAAGGGGTGGCTAAGTCGACATTCCGGAATTGCGACCTCAGGGCAGCCAGGCCCAGGCACGTGCCCGGGAAAAGTGCTTCAATCTCGGGGAAACTGTGAGGGAGACAAGGGCTGGCTAAGTCCGACTTCCTGGAAATAGACCTCCAGGCAGCCAGGCCCAGGCACGTGCCCGAGAAAAGTGCTTCAATCTCGGGGAAACTGTGAGGGAGACAAGGGCTGGATAAGTCGACTTCCTGGAAATAGACCTCCAGGCAGCCAGGCCCAGGCACGTGCCCGGGAAAAGTGCTTCAATCTCGGGGAAACTGTGAGGGAGACAAGGGCTGGCTAAGTCGACTTCCTGGAAATAGACCTCCAGGCAGCCAGGCCCAGGCACGTGCCCGGGAAAGGTGCTTCAATCTTGGGGAGGCTAGATTGGGAGTGCGTGGTGGCTAAGTCGACTTCCTGGAAATAGACCTCCAGGCACCCAGGCCCAGGCACATGCCCGGGAAAGGTGCTTCAATCTCGGTGAGACTGTGAGGGAGACAAGGGGTGGCTAAGTCGACATTCCGGAATTGCGACCTCCATGCTCCCAGGCCCAGGCACGTGCCCGGGAAAGGTGCTCCAACCTCGGGGAGGCCAGGCCAGGAGTGCCCAGTGGCCAAGTCCCACTTCCACGGGGATCTGCCCAGGGCACATGCCCGGGAAAGGTGCTTCAATCTTGGGGAGGCTAGATTGGGAGTGCCTGGTGGCTAAGTCGACTTCCTGGAAATAGACCTCCAGGCACCCAGGCCCAGGCACATGCCCGGGAAAGGTGCTTCAATCTCGGGGAGACTGTGAGGGAGACAAGGGGTGGCTAAGTCGACATTCCGGAATTGCGACCTCCATGCTCCAGGCCCAGGCACGTGCCCGGGAAAGGTGCTTCAATCTCGGGGAAACTGTGAGGGAGACAAGGGCTGGCTAAGTCGACTTCCTGGAAATAGACCTCCAGGCAGCCAGGCCCAGGCACGTGCCCGGGAAAGGTGCCCCAACCACGGTGAGGCCAGGCCAGGAGTGCCCAGTGGCCAAGTCCCACTTCCACGGGGATCTGCCCAGGGCACATGCCCGGGAAAGGTGCTTCAATCTCGGGGAAACTGTGAGGGAGACAAGGGCTGGCTAAGTCGACTTCCTGGAAATAGACCTCCAGGCACCCAGGCCCAGGCACATGCCCGGGAAAGGTGCTTCAATCTCGGGGAGACTGTGAGGGAGACAAGGGGTGGCTAAGTCGACATTCCGGAATTGCGACCTCAGGGCAGCCAGGCCCAGGCACATGCCCGGGAAAGGTGCTTCAATCTTGGGGAGACTGTGAGGGAGACAAGGGTGGCTAAGTCGACTTCCTGGAAATAGACCTCCAGGCACCCAGGCCCAGGCGCTTACCCTGGAAAGGTGCCTTCAATCTTGGGGAGACTGTGAGGGAGACAAGGGGTGCTAAGTCGACATTCCGGAATTGCGACCTCAGGGCAGCCAGGCCCAGGCACATGCCCGGGAAAGGTTCTTCAATCTTGGGGAGACTGTGAGGGAGACAAGGGGTGGCTAAGTCGACTTCCTGGAAATAGACTCCAGGCACCCAGGCCCAGGCGCTTACACGGGGAAGGTGCTTCAATCTTGGGGAGACTGTGAGGGAGACAAGGGCTGGCTAAGTCAGACTTCCTGGAAATAGACCTCCAGGCACCCAGGGCCCAGGCACATGCCCGGAATGGTGCTTCAATCTTGGGGAGACTGTGAGGGAGACAAGGGGTGGCTAAGTCGACTTCCTGGAAATAGACCTCCAGGCACCCAGGCCCAGGCCTAGGGCACAAATGCCCGGGAAAGGTGCCCCAACCCCGGGTAGGCCAGGCCAGGAGTGCCCAGTGGCCAAGTCCCACTTCCAGGGGGACCTGCCCAGGGCACATTCCCGGGAAAGGTGCCCCAACCCCGGGGAGGCCTGTGCAGGAGTGCCTGGTTGGCTAAGCCCCACTTCCAGGGGCTAAGTCCCCCTTTCAGGTTGACAAGTCCCACAGATATTTGACTGACACTGTCAGTGTGAGGAATGCCTGGCTGCTTAGTCCACTTCCTGGAAGAAGACCTCCAGGCAGCCAGGCCCACCATCCGCACACGTTCACCCACTCTTAAGCACCCTTCCCGGGATACATGGATCACCGCTCCCCCCTGGAGCTTCGTGCCCCTGGTACTGTAGTTCAATTCCAGGAAGTCTACTGTTGACTTCCTTGAAACGGACCTCCAGCCCACTTCCTGAACATGTTCACTCACCCTTAAGCACCTTCCAGGAATAATACGTGCTTCGTGCCCTGGTACCGTAGTAGGATTCAGGAAGTCTACTGTTGACTTCCAGGAAACTGACCTACAGCCCACTTCCTGAACATGTTCAGCACCCTTCCCGGGATACATGGATAACCGTTCTCCCTGGAGCTTCGTGCCCCTGGTACTCTAGTTTCAATTCCAGGAAGTCTACTGTTGACTTCCTTGAAATGGACCTCCAGCCCACTTCCTGAACATGTTCACTCACTCTTAAGCACCCTTCCAGGAATAATACGTGCTTCGTGCACCTGGTACCGTAGTTCAATTCCAGGAAGTCTACTGTTGACTTCCTTGAAATGGACCTCCAGCCCACTTCCTGAACATGTTCACTCACTCTTAAGCACTCTTCCCGGAATAATACGTGCTTCGTGCCCCTGGTACCATTGTTCGATTCCAGGAAGTCTACTGTTGACTTCCAGGAAACTGACCTCCAGCCCACTTCCTGAACATGTTCACTCTGTCTTAAGCACCGTTCCCGGAATACTTTAAGCTTCATGCCCCTAGTACCATAGTTTGTTTCCTGGAAGTCTACTGTTCACTTGTAGGAAATGTACCTCTTCCATTCTGTGTGGGCATGGAAAATTGAATGTTGAGGGTGTTAGGGTTAGGGTTTAGGGTTATGAGCTCAGCGACCATATCTGGAAATGCAGTAGCAATCCCGGAAAGGCCTCCATTCATTTGCTATGGGAGTTGGAATTGTTCACAGGTTAGCCAGTGCACTACTCTGCACTGGCTAACCTAGCATTCATTTCCAGCAGTGAGCTACTAACTCTTTGCTTGGAGAGTTGGTATTCCACATTTGTCCCTTCCATGCGCTAAGTGAAACAGAGTCATGCCCAGGGCAGGAGCTGGACTAGGGGAGACACTGAGAGAGTGAAGGGGTGGGTAAGTCAACATTCCGGAATTGTGACCTTCACGCAGACAGGCCCAGGCAGTTCCCCGGGAAAGGTGCTCCAAAATCAGGGAGACTGTGAGGGAGAGAAGGGGTGGCTAAGTCGACTTCCTGGAAATAGACCTCCAGGCACCCGGGCCCAGGCCCAGGCACAAAATGCCCGGGAAAGGTGCCCCAACCCCGGGGAGGCCAGGCCAGGAGTGCCCAGTGGCCAAGTCCCACTTCCAGGGGGACCTGCCCAGGGCACATGCCCGGGAAAGGTGCCCCAACCCCGGGGAGGCCAGACCAGGAGTGCCTGGTTGGCTCAGTCCCACTTGCATGGTTCAAGTCACACAGGTGTTTCACTGACATTGTCAATGTTAGGAGTGCCTTGTGGCTCACTTCCTGTGGCTAAGTCCCACTCCCAGGGGGATCTGCCAAGGGCACATGCCCGGGAAAGGTGCTTCAATCTTGGGGAGACTGTGAGGGAGACAAGGGGTGGCTAAGTCGACTTCCTGGAAATAGACCTCCAGGCACCCAGGCCCAGGCGCTTACCCGAGAAAGGTGCTTCAATCTTGGGGAGGCTAGATTGGGAAGTGCGTGGTGGCTAAGTCGACTTCCTGGAAATAGACCTCCAGGCACCCAGGCCCAGGCACATGCCCGGGAAAGGTGCTTCAATCTCGGGGAGACTGTGAGGGAGACAAGGGGTGGCTAAGTCGACATTCCGGAATTGCGACCTAAGGGCAGCCAGGCCCAGGCACATGCCCGAGAAAGGTGCTTCAATCTTGGGGAGGCTAGATTGGGAGTGCCTGGTGGCTAAGTAGACTTCCTGGAAATAGACCTCCAGGCACCCAGGCCCAGGCACATGCCCGGGAAAGGTGCTTCAATCTCGGTGAGACTGTGAGGGACAGAAGGGTGGCTAAGGTCGACATTCCGGAATTGCGACCTCCAGGCAGCCAGGCCCAGGCACGTGCCCGGGAAAGGTGCTTCAATCTCGGGGAAACTGTGAGGGAGACAAGGGCTGGCTAAGTCGACTTCCTGGAAATAGACCTCCAGGCAGCCAGGCCCAGGCACGTGCCCGGGAAAGGTGCCCCAACCCCGGGGAGGCCAGACCAGGAGTGCCTGGTTGGCTCAGTCCCACTTGCATGGTTCAAGTCACACAGGTGTTTGACTGACATTGTCAATGTTAGGAGTTGCCTTGTGGCTCACTTCCTGTGGCTAAGTCCCACTCCCAGGGGATCTGCCAAGGGCACATGCCCGGGAAAGGTGCTTCAATCTTGGGGAGACTGTGAGGGAGACAAGGGGTGGCTAAGTCGACTTCCTGGAAATAGACCTCCAGGCACCCAGGCCCAGGCGCTTACCCGGGAAAGGTGCTTCAAATCTTGGGGAGGCTAGATTGGGAGTGCGTGGTGGCTAAGTCGACTTCCTGGAAATAGACCTCCAGGCACCCAGGCCCAGGCGCTTACCCGGGAAAGGGTGCTTCAATCTTGGGGAGGCTAGATTGGGAGTGCGTGGTGGCTAAGTCGACTTCCTGGAAATAGACCTCCAGGCACCCAGGCCCAGGCACATGCCCGGGAAAGGTGCTTCAATCTCGGTGAGACTGTGAGGGACAGAAGGGGGTGCTAAGTCGACATTCCGGAATTGCGACCTCCAGGCAGCCAGGCCCAGGCAAAGGCCCGGGAAAGGTGCTTCAATCTCGGGGAAACTGTGAGGGAGATGAGGGGTGGCTAAGTCGACTTCCTGGAAACAGACCTCCAGGCAGCCAGGCCAGGCGCTTGCCCGGGAAAGGTGCTTCAATCTTGGGGAGGCTAGATTGGGAGTGCGTGGTGGCTAAGTCGACTTCCTGGAAATAGACCTCCAGGCACCCAGGCCCAGGCACATGCCCGGGAAAGGTGCTTCAATCTCGGGAAGACTGTGAGGGAGACAAGGGGTGGCTAAGTCGACATTCCTGGAAATAGACCTCCAGGCAGCCAGGCCCAGCACGTGCCCGAGAAAAGTGCTTCAATCTCGGGGAAAACTCTGAGGGAGACGAGGGCTGGATAAGTCGACTTCCTGGAAATAGACCTCCAGGCAGCCAGGCCCAGGCACGTGGCCCGAGAAAAGTGCTTCAATCTCGGGGAAACTCTGAGGGAGACAAGGGCTGGATAAGTCGACTTCCTGGAAATAGACCTCCAGGCAAGCCAGGCCCAGGCACGTGCCCGGGAAAGTGCTTCAATCTCGGGGAAACTGTGAGGGAGACAAGGGGGTGGCTAAGTCGACTTCCTGGAAATAGACCCTCCAGGCACCCAGGCTCAGGCACATGCCCGGGAAAGGGTGCTTCAATCTCGGTGAGACTGTGAGGGAGACATAGGGGTGGCTCAGTCGACTTCCTGGAAGAAGACCTCCATGGTCCCAGGCCCGGGCACATGCCCGGGAAAGGTGCTTCAATCTCGGGGAAACTGTGAGGGAGAGAAGGGTCTGGCTAAGTCGACTTCCTGGAAATAGACCTCCAGGCAGCCAGGCCCAGGCACGTGCCCGGGAAAGGTGCCCCAACCACGGTGAGGCCAGGCCAGGAGTGCCCAGTGGCCAAGTCCCACTTCCACGGGGATCTGCCCAGGGCACTCCTGGCCCGGGAAAGGTGCTTCATCTCGGGGAAACTGTGAGGGAGACAAGGGCTGGCTAAGTCGCTTCCTGGAAATAGACCTCCAGGCACCCAGGCCCAGGCGCTTACCCGGGAAAGGTGCTTCAATCTTGGGGAGGCTAGATTGGGAGTGCGTGGTGGCTAAGTCGACTTCCTGGAAATAGACCTCCAGGCACCCAGGCCCAGGCACATGCCCGGGAAAGGTGCTTCAATCTCGGTGAGACTGTGAGGGAGACAAGGGGTGGCTAAGTCGACATTCCGGAATTGCGACCTCCATGCTCCCAGGCCCAGGCACGTGCCCGGGAAAGGTGCCCCACCACGGTGAGGCCAGGCCAGAGTGCCCAGTGGCCAAGTCCCACTTCCACGGGGATCTGCCCAGGGCACATGCCCGGGAAAGGTGCTTCAATCTTGGGGAGGCTAGATTGGGGAGTGCCTGGTGGCTAAGTCGACTTCCTGGAATAGACCTCCAGGCACCAGGCCCAGGCACATGCCCGGAAAGGTGCTTCAATCTCGGGGAGACTGTGAGGGAGACAAGGGGTGGCTAAGTCGACATTCCGGAATTGCGACCTCCATGCTCCCAGGCCCAGGCACGTGCCCGGGAAAGGTGCTTCAATCTCGGGGAAACTGTGAGGGAGACAAGGCTGGCTAAGTCGACTTCCTGGAAATAGACCTCCAGGCAGCCAGGCCCAGGCACGTGCCCGGGAAAGGGGCCCCAACCACGGTGAGGCCAGGCCAGGAGTGCCCAGTGGCCAAGTCCCACTTCCACGGGGATCTGCCCAGGGCACATGCCCGGGAAGGTGCTTCAATCTCGGGGAAACTGTGAGGGAGACAAGGGCTGGCTAAGTCGACTTCCTGGAAATAGACCTCCAGGCACCCAGGCCCAGGCACATGCCCGGGAAAGGTGCTTCAATCTCGGGGAGACTGTGAGGGAGACAAGGGGTGGCTAAGTCGACATTCCGGAATTGCGACCTCAGGGCAGCCAGGCCCAGGCACATGCCCGGGAAAGGTGCTTCAATCTTGGGGAGACTGTGAGGGAGACAAGGGGTGGCTAAGTCGACTTCCTGGAAATAGACCTCCAGGCACCCAGGCCCAGGCGCTTACCCGGGAAAGGTGCTTCAATCTTGGGGAGACTGTGAGGGAGACAAGGGGTGGCTAAGTCGACATTCCGGAATTGCGACCTCAGGGCAGCCAGGCCCAGGCACATGCCCGGGAAAGTTCTTCAATCTTGGGGAGAACTGTGAGGGAGACAAGGGGGTGGCTAAGTCGACTTCCTGGAAATAGACCTCCAGGCACCAGGCCCAGGCGCTTACACGGGGAAAGGTGCTTCAATCTTGGGGAGACTGTGAGGGAGACAAGGGCTGGCTAAGTCGACTTCCTGGAAATAGACCTCCAGGCACCCAGGCCCAGGCACATGCCCGGGAAAGGTGCTTCAATCTCGGGGAGACTGTGAGGGAGACAAGGGGTGGCTAAGTCGACATTCCTGGAAATAGACCTCCAGGCAGCCAGGCCCAGGCACGTGCCCGAGAAAAGTGCTTCAATCTCGGGGAAACTCTGAGGGAGACGAGGGCTGGATAAGTCGACTTCCTGGAAATAGACCTCCAGGCAGCCAGGCCCAGGCACGTGCCCGAGAAAAGTGCTTCAATCTCGGGGAAACTCTGAGGGAGACAAGGGCTGGATAAGTCGACTTCCTGGAAATAGACCTCCAGGCAGCCAGGCCCAGGCACGTGCCCGGGAAAGGTGCTTCAATCTCGGGGAAACTGTGAGGGAGACAAGGGGTGGCTAAGTCGACTTCCTGGAAATAGACCTCCAGGCACCCAGGCTCAGGCACATGCCCGGGAAAGGTGCTTCAATCTCGGTGAGACTGTGAGGGAGACATAGGGTGGCTCAGTCGACTTCCTGGAAGAAGACCTCCATGGTCCCAGGCCCGGGCACATGCCCGGGAAAGGTGCTTCAATCTCGGGGAAACTGTGAGGGAGAGAAGGGCTGGCTAAGGTCGACTTCCTGGAAATAGACCTCCAGGCAGCCAGGCCCAGGCACGTGCCCGGGAAAGGTGCCCCAACCACGGTGAGGCCAGGCCAGGAGTGCCCAGTGGCAAGTCCCACTTCCACGGGGATCTGCCCAGGGCACATGCCCGGGAAAGGTGCTTCAATCTCGGGGAAACTGTGAGGGAGACAAGGGCTGGCTAAGTCGACTTCCTGGAAATAGACCTCCAGGCACCCAGGCCCAGGCGCTTACCCGGGAAAGGTGCTTCAATCTTGGGGAGGCTAGATTGGGAGTGCGTGGTGGCTAAGTCGACTTCCTGGAAATAGACCTCCAGGCACCCAGGCCCAGGCACATGCCCGGGAAAGGTGCTTCAATCTCGGGGAGACTGTGAGGGAGACAAGGGGTGGCTAAGTCGACATTCCGGAATTGCGACCTCCATGCTCCCAGGCCCAGGCACGTGCCCGGGAAAGGTGCCCCAACCACGGTGAGGCCAGGCCAGGAGTGCCCAGTGGCCAAGTCCCACTTCCACGGGGATCTGCCCAGGGCACATGCCCGGGAAAGGTGCTTCAATCTTGGGGAGGCTAGATTGGGAGTGCCTGGTGGCTAAGTCGACTTCCTGGAAATAGACCTCCAGGCACCCAGGCCCAGGCACATGCCCGGGAAAGGTGCTTCATCTCGGGGAGACTGTGAGGGAGACAAGGGGTGGCTAAGTCGACATTCCGGAATTGCGACCTCCATGCTCCCAGGCCCAGGCACGTGCCCGGGAAAGGTGCTTCAATCTCGGGGAAACTGTGAGGGGAGACAAGGGCTGGCTAAGTCGACTTCCTGGAAATAGACCTCCAGGCAGCCAGGCCCAGGCACGTGCCCGGGAAAGGTGCCCCAACCACGGTGAGGCCAGGCCAGGAGTGCCCAGTGGCCAAGTCCCACTTCCACGGGGGATCTGCCCAGGGCACATGCCCGGGAAAGGTGCTTCAATCTCGGGGAAACTGTGAGGGAGACAAGGGCTGGCTAAGTCGACTTCCTGGAAATAGACCTCCAGGCACCCAGGCCCAGGCACATGCCCGGGAAAGGTGCTTCAAATCTCGGGGAGACTGTGGAGGAGACAAGGGGTGGCTAAGTCGACATTCCGAATTGCGACCTCAGGGCAGCCAGGCCCAGCACATGCCCGGGAAAGGTGCTTCAATCTTGGGGAGACTGTGAGGGAGACAAGGGGTGGCTAAGTCGACTTCCTGGAAATAGACCTCCAGGCACCCAGGCCCAGGCGCTTACCCGGGAAAGGTGCTTCAATCTTGGGGCGACTGTGAGGGAGACAAGGGGTGGCTAAGTCGACATTCCCGGAATTGCGACCTCAGGGCAGCCAGGCCCAGGCACATGCCCGGGAAAGGTTCTTCAATCTTGGGGAGACTGTGAGGGAGACAAGGGGTGGCTAAGTCGACTTCCTGGAAATAGACCTCCAGGCACCCAGGCCCAGTGCGCTTACACGGGGAAAGGTGCTTCAATCTTGGGGAGACTGTGAGGGAGACAAGGGCTGGCTAAGTCGACTTCCTGGAAATAGACCTCCAGGCACCCAGGCCCAGGCACATGCCCGGAAAAGGTGCTTCAATCTTGGGGAGACTGTGAGGGAGACAAGGGGTGGCTAAGTCGACTTCCTGGAAATAGACCTCCAGGCACCCAGGCCCAGGCCTAGGCACAAATGCCCGGGAAAGGTGCCCCAACCCGGGGAGGCCAGGCCAGGAGTGCCCAGTGGCCAAGTCCCACTTCCAGGGGGACCTGCCCAGGGCACATGCCCGGGAAAGGTGCCCCAACCCCGGGGAGGCCTGTGCAGGAGTGCCTGGTTGGCTAAGCCCCACTTCCAGGGGCTAAGTCCCCCTTTCAGTTGACAAGTCCCACAGATATTTGACTGACACTGTCAGTGTGAGGAATGCCTGGCTGCTTAGTCCACTTCCTGGAAGAAGACCTCCAGGCAGCCAGGCCCACCATCCGCACACGTTCACCCCACTCTTAAGCACCCTTCCCGGGATACATGGATCACCGCTCCCCCTGGAGCTTCGTGCCCCTGGTACTGTAGTTCAATTCCAGGAAGTCTACTGTTGACTTCCTTGAAACGGACCTCCAGCCCACTTCCTGAACATGTTCACTCACCCTTAAGCACCCTTCCAGGAATAATACGTGCTTCGTGCCCCTGGTACCGTAGTAGGATTCCAGGAAGTCTACTGTTGACTTCCAGGAAACTGACCTACAGCCCACTTCCTGAACATGTTCAGCACCCTTCCCGGGATACATGGATAACCGTTCTCCCTGGAGCTTCGTGCCCCTGGTACTCTAGTTCAATTCCAGGAAGTCTACTGTTGACTTCCTTGAAATGGACCTCCAGCCCACTTCCTGAACATGTTCACTCACTCTTAAGCACCCTTCCAGGAATAATACGTGCTTCGTGCACCTGGTACCGTAGTTCAATTCCAGGAAGTCTACTGTTGACTTCCTTGAAATGGACCTCCAGCCCACTTCCTGAACATGTTCACTCACTCTTAAGCACTCTTCCCGGAATAATACGTGCTTCGTGCCCCTGGTACCATTGTTCGATTCCAGGAAGTCTACTGTTGACTTCCAGGAAACTGACCTCCAGCCCACTTCCTGAACATGTTCACTCTGTCTTAAGCACCGTTCCCGGAATACTTTAAGCTTCATGCCCTAGTACCATAGTTTGTTTCCTGGAAGTCTACTGTTCACTTGTAGGAAATGTACCTCTTCCATTTCTGTGTGGGCATGGAAAATTGAATGTTGAGGGTGTTAGGGTTAGGGTTTAGGGTTATGAGCTCAGCGACCATATCTGGAAATGCAGTAGCAATCCCGGAAAGGCCTCCATTCATTTGCTATGGGAGTGGAATTGTTCACAGGTTAGCCAGTACACTACTCTGCACTGGCTAACCTAGCATTCATTTCCAGCAGTGAGCTACTAACTCTTTGCTTGGAGAGTTGGTATTCCACATTTGTCCCTTCCATGCGCGGGGTGGGTAAGTCAACATTCCGGAATTGTGACCTTCACGCAGACAGGCCCAGGCAGTTCCCCGGGAAAGGTGCTCCAAAATCGGGGAGACTGTGAGGGAGAGAAGGGGTGGCTAAGTCGACTTCCTGGAAATAGACCTCCAGGCACCCAGGCCCAGGCCCAGGCACAAATGCCCGGGAAAGGTGCCCCAACCCCGGGGAGGCCAGGCCAGGAGTGCCCAGTGGCCAAGTCCCACTTCCAGGGGGACCTGCCCAGGGCACATGCCCGGGAAAGGTGCCCCAACCCCGGGGAGGCCAGACCAGGAGTGCCTGGTTGGCTCAGTCCCACTTGCATGGTTCAAGTCACACAGGTGTTTCACTGACATTGTCAATGTTAGGAGTGCCTTGTGGCTCACTTCCTGTGGCTAAGTCCCACTCCCAGGGGGATCTGCCAAGGGCACATGCCCGGGAAAGGTGCTTCAATCTTGGGGAGACTAGATTGGGAGTGCGTGGTGGCTAAGTCGACTTCCTGGAAATAGACCTCCAGGCACCCAGGCCCAGGCGCTTACCCGAGAAAGGTGCTTCAATCTTGGGGAGGCTAGATTGGGAGTGCGTGGTGGCTAAGTCGACTTCCTGGAAATAGACCTCCAGGCACCCAGGCCCAGGCACATGCCCGGGAAAGGTGCTTCAATCTCGGGGAGACTGTGAGGGAGACAAGGGGTGGCTAAGTCGACATTCCGGAATTGCGACCTAAGGGCAGCCAGGCCCAGGCACATGCCCGAGAAAGGTGCTTCAATCTTGGGGAGGCTAGATTTGGAGTGCCTGGTGGCTAAGTAGACTTCCTGGAAATAGACCTCCAGGCACCCAGGCCCAGGCACATGCCCGGGAAAGGTGCTTCAATCTCGGTGAGACTGTGAGGGACAGAAGGGGTGGCTAAGTCGACATTCCGGAATTGCGACCTCCAGGCAGCCAGGCCCAGGCACGTGCCCGGGAAAGGTGCTTCAATCTCGGGGAAACTGTGAGGGAGACAAGGGCTGGCTAAGTCGACTTCCTGGAAATAGACCTCCAGGCAGCCAGGCCCAGGCACGTGCCCGGGAAAGGTGCCCCAACCCCGGGGAGGCCAGACCAGGAGTGCCTGGTTGGCTCAGTCCCACTTGCATGGTTCAAGTCACACAGGTGTTTGACTGACATTGTCAATGTTAGGAGTGCCTTGTGGCTCACTTCCTGTGGCTAAGTCCCACTCCCAGGCGATCTGCCAAGGGCACATGCCCGGGAAAGGTGCTTCAATCTTGGGGAGACTGTGAGGGAGACAAGGGGTGGCTAAGTCGACTTCCTGGAAATAGACCTCCAGGCACCCAGGCCCAGGCGCTTACCCGGGAAAGGTGCTTCAATCTTGGGGAGGCTAGATGGGAGTGCGTGGTGGCTAAGTCGACTTCCTGGAAATAGACCTCCAGGCACCCAGGCCCAGGCGCTTACCCGGGAAAGGTGCTTCAATCTTGGGGAGGCTAGATTGGGAGTGCGTGGTGGCTAAGTCGACTTCCTGGAAATAGACCTCCAGGCAGCCAGGCCCAGGCACATGCCCGGGAAAGGTGCTTCAATCTCGGTGAGACTGTGAGGGACAGAAGGGGTGGCTAAGTCGACATTCCGGAATTGCGACCTCCAGGCAGCCAGGCCCAGGCAAAGGCCCGGGAAAGGTGCTTCAATCTCGGGGAAACTGTGAGGGAGATGAGGGGTGGCTAAGTCGACTTCCTGGAAACAGACCTCCAGGCAGCCAGGCCCAGGCGCTTGCCCGGGAAAGGTGCTTCAATCTTGGGGAGGCTAGATTGGGAGTGCGTGGTGGCTAAGTCGACTTCCTGGAAATAGACCTCCAGGCACCCAGGCCCAGGCACATGCCCGGGAAAAGTGCTTCAATCTCGGGGAGACTGTGAGGGAGACAAGGGGTGGCTAGTCGACATTCCTGGAAATAGACCTCCAGGCAGCCAGGCCCAGGCACGTGCCCGAGAAAAAGTGCTTCAATCTCGGGGAAACTCTGAGGGAGACGAGGGCTGGATAAGTCGACTTCCTGGAAATAGACCTCCAGGCAGCCAGGCCCAGGCACGTGCCCGAGAAAAGTGCTTCAATCTCGGGGAAACTCTGAGGGAGACGAGGGCTGGATAAGTCGACTTCCTGGAAATAGACCTCCAGGCAGCCAGGCCCAGGCACGTGCCCGGGAAAAGTGCTTCAATCTCGGGGAAACTGTGAGGGAGACAAGGGGTGGCTAAGTCGACTTCCTGGAAATAGACCTCCAGGCACCCAGGCTCAGGCACATGCCCGGGAAAGGTGCTTCAATCTCGGTGAGACTGTGAGGGAGACATAGGGTGGCTCAGTCGACTTCCTGGAAGAAGACCTCCATGGTCCCAGGCCCGGGCACATGCCCGGGAAAGGTGCTTCAATCTCGGGGAAACTGTGAGGGAGAGAAGGGCTGGCTAAGTCGACTTCCTGGAAATAGACCTCCAGGCAGCCAGGCCCAGGCACGTGCCCGGGAAAGGTGCCCCAACCACGGTGAGGCCAGGCCAGGAGTGCCCAGTGGCCAAGTCCCACTTCCACGGGGATCTGCCCAGGGCACATGCCCGGGAAAGGTGCTTCAATCTCGGGGAAACTGTGAGGGAGACAAGGGCTGGCTAAGTCGACTTCCTGGAAATAGACCTCCAGGCACCCAGGCCCAGGCGCTTACCCGGGAAAGGTGCTTCAATCTTGGGGAGGCTAGATTGGGAGTGCGTGGTGGCTAAGTCGACTTCCTGGAAATAGACCTCCAGGCACCCAGGCCCAGGCACATGCCCGGGAAAGGTGCTTCAATCTCGGTGAGACTGTGAGGGAGACAAGGGGTGGCTAAGTCGACATTCCGGAATTGCGACCTCCATGCTCCCAGGCCCAGGCACGTGCCCGGGAAAGGTGCCCCAACCACGGTGAGGCCAGGCCAGGAGTGCCCAGTGGCCAAGTCCCACTTCCACGGGGATCTGCCCAGGGCACATGCCCGGGAAAGGTGCTTCAATCTTGGGGAGGCTAGATTGGGAGTGCCTGGTGGCTAAGTCGACTTCCTGGAAATAGACCTCCAGGCACCCAGGCCCAGGCACATGCCCGGGAAAGGTGCTTCAATCTCGGGGAGACTGTGAGGGAGACAAGGGGTGGCTAAGTCGACATTCCGGAATTGCGACCTCCATGCTCCCAGGCCCAGGCACGTGCCCGGGAAAGGTGCTTCAATCTCGGGGAAACTGTGAGGGAGACAAGGGCTGGCTAAGTCGACTTCCTGGAAATAGACCTCCAGGCAGCCAGGCCCAGGCACGTGCCCGGGAAAGGTGCCCCAACCACGGTGAGGCCAGGCCAGGAGTGCCCAGTGGCCAAGTCCCACTTCCACGGGGATCTGCCCAGGGCACATGCCCGGGAAAGGTGCTTCAATCTCGGGAAACTGTGAGGGAGACAGGGCTGGCTAAGTCGACTTCCTGGAAATAGACCTCCAGGCACCCAGGCCCAGGCACATGCCCGGGAAAGGTGCTTCAATCTCGGGAGACTGTGAGGGAGACAAGGGGTGGCTAAGTCGACATTCCGGAATTGCGACCTCAGGGCAGCCAGGCCCAGGCACATGCCCGGGAAAGGTGCTTCAATCTTGGGGAGACTGTGAGGGAGACAAGGGGTGGCTAAGTCGACTTCCTGGAAATAGACCTCCAGGCACCCAGGCCCAGGCGCTTACCCGGGAAAGGTGCTTCAATCTTGGGGAGACTGTGAGGGAGACAAGGGGTGGCTAAGTCGACATTCCGGAATTGCGACCTCAGGGCAGCCAGGCCCAGGCACATGCCCGGGAAAGGTTCTTCAATCTTGGGGAGACTGTGAGGGAGACAAGGGGTGGCTAAGTCGACTTCCTGGAAATAGACCTCCAGGCACCCAGGCCCAGGCGCTTACACGGGGAAAGGTGCTTCAATCTTGGGGAGACTGTGAGGGAGACAAGGGCTGGCTAAGTCGACTTCCTGGAAATAGACCTCCAGGCACCCAGGCCCAGGCACATGCCCGGGAAAGGTGCTTCAATCTCGGGGAGACTGTGAGGGAGACAAGGGGTGGCTAAGTCGACATTCCTGGAAATAGACCTCCAGGCAGCCAGGCCCAGGCACGTGCCCGAGAAAAGTGCTTCAATCTCGGGGAAACTCTGAGGGAGACGAGGGCTGGATAAGTCGACTTCCTGGAAATAGACCTCCAGGCAGCCAGGCCCAGGCACGTGCCCGAGAAAAGTGCTTCAATCTCGGGGAAACTCTGAGGGAGACAAGGGCTGGATAAGTCGACTTCCTGGAAATAGACCTCCAGGCAGCCAGGCCCAGGCACGTGCCCGGGAAAAGTGCTTCAATCTCGGGGAAACTGTGAGGGAGACAAGGGGTGGCTAAGTCGACTTCCTGGAAATAGACCTCCAGGCACCCGGGCCCAGGCCCAGGCACAAATGCCCGGGAAAGGTGCCCCAACCCCGGGGAGGCCAGGCCAGGAGTGCCCAGTGGCCAAGTCCCACTTCCAGGGGGACCTGCCCAGGGCACATGCCCGGGAAAGGTGCCCCAACCCCGGGGAGGCCAGACCAGGAGTGCCTGGTTGGCTCAGTCCCACTTGCATGGTTCAAGTCACACAGGTGTTTGACTGACATTGTCAATGTTAGGAGTGCCTTGTGGCTCACTTCCTGTGGCTAAGTCCCACTCCCAGGGGGATCTGCCAAGGGCACATGCCCGGGAAAGGTGCTTCAATCTTGGGGAGACTGTGAGGGAGACAAGGGGTGGCTAAGTCGACTTCCTGGAAATAGACCTCCAGGCACCCAGGCCCAGGCGCTTACCCGAGAAAGGTGCTTCAATCTTGGGGAGGCTAGATTGGGAGTGCGTGGTGGCTAAGTCGACTTCCTGGAAATAGACCTCCAGGCACCCAGGCCCAGGCACATGCCCGGGAAAGGTGCTTCAATCTCGGGGAGACTGTGAGGGAGACAAGGGGTGGCTAAGTCGACATTCCGGAATTGCGACCTCAGGGCAGCCAGGCCCAGGCACATGCCCGGGAAAGGTGCTTCAATCTTGGGGAGACTGTGAGGGAGACAAGGGGTGGCTAAGTCGACTTCCTGGAAATAGACCTCCGGGCACCCAGGCCCAGGCGCTTACCCGGGAAAGGTGCTTCAATCTTGGGGAGACTGTGAGGGAGACAAGGGGTGGCTAAGTCGACTTCCTGGAAATAGACCTCCAGGCACCCAGGCCCAGGCGCTTACCCGGGAAAGGTGCTTCAATCTTGGGGAGACTGTGAGGGAGACAAGGGGTGGCTAAGTCGACTTCCTGGAAATAGACCTCCAGGCACCCAGGCCCAGGCGCTTACCCGGGAAAGGTGCTTCAATCTTGGGGAGGCTAGATTGGGAGTGCGTGGTGGCTAAGTCGACTTCCTGGAAATAGACCTCCAGGCAGCCAGGCCCAGGCACATGCCCGGGAAAGGTGCTTCAATCTCGGGGAAACTGTGAGGGAGACAAGGGGTGGCTAAGTCGACTTCCTGGAAATAGACCTCCAGGCACCCAGGCCCAGGCACGTGCCCGGGAAAGGTGCCCCAACCACGGTGAGGCCAGGCCAGGAGTGCCCAGTGGCCAAGTCCCACTTCCACGGGGATCTGCCCAAGGCACATGCCCGGGAAAGGTGCTTCAATCTCGGGGAAACTGTGAGGGAGACAAGGGCTGGCTATGTCGACTTCCTGGAAATAGACCTCCAGGCAGCCAGGCCCAGGCACATGCCCGGGAAAGGTGCTTCAATCTCGGGGAGACTGTGAGGGAGACAAGGGGTGGGTAAGTCGACATTCCGGAATTGCGACCTCAGGGCAGCCAGGCCCAGGCACATGCCCGGGAAAGGTGCTTCAATCTTGGGGAGACTGTGAGGGAGACAAGGGGTGGCTAAGGCGACTTCCTGGAAATAGACCTCCAGGCAGCCAGGCCCAGGCACGTGCCCGGGAAAAGTGCTTCAATCTCGGGGAAACTGTGAGGGAGACAAGGGGTGGCTAAGTCGACTTCCTGGAAATAGACCTCCAGGCACCCAGGCTCAGGCACATGCCCGGGAAAGGTGCTTCAATCTCGGTGAGACTGTGAGGGAGACATAGGGTGGCTCAGTCGACTTCCTGGAAGAAGACCTCCATGGTCCCAGGCCCAGGCACGTGCCCGGGAAAGGTGCTTCAATCTCGGGGAAACTGTGAGGGAGACAAGGGCTGGATAAGTCGACTTCCTGGAAATAGACCTCCAGGCAGCCAGGCCCAGGCACGTGCCCGGGAAAAGTGCTTCAATCTCGGGGAAACTGTGAGGGAGACAAGGTCTGGCTAAGTCGACTTCCTGGAAATAGACCTCCAGGCAGCCAGGCCCAGGCACGTGCCCGGGAAAGGTGCCCCAACCACGGTGAGGCCAGGCCAGGAGTGCCCAGTGGCCAAGTCCCACTTCCACGGGGATCTGCCCAGGGCACATGCCCGGGAAAGGTGCTTCAATCTCGGGGAGACTGTGAGGGAGAGAAGGGGTGGCTAAGTCGACATTCCGGAATTGCGACCTCAGGGCAGCCAGGCCCAGGCACGTGCCCGGGAAAAGTGCTTCAATCTCGGGGAAACTGTGAGGGAGACAAGGGCTGGCTAAGTCGACTTCCTGGAAATAGACCTCCAGGCAGCCAGGCCCAGGCACGTGCCCGAGAAAAGTGCTTCAATCTCGGGGAAACTGTGAGGGAGACAAGGGCTGGATAAGTCGACTTCCTGGAAATAGACCTCCAGGCAGCCAGGCCCAGGCACGTGCCCGGGAAAAGTGCTTCAATCTCGGGGAAACTGTGAGGGAGACAAGGGCTGGCTAAGTCGACTTCCTGGAAATAGACCTCCAGGCAGCCAGGCCCAGGCACGTGCCCGGGAAAGGTGCTTCAATCTTGGGGAGGCTAGATTGGGAGTGCGTGGTGGCTAAGTCGACTTCCTGGAAATAGACCTCCAGGCAGCCAGGCCCAGGCACATGCCCGGGAAAGGTGCTTCAATCTCGGTGAGACTGTGAGGGAGACAAGGGGTGGCTAAGTCGACATTCCGGAATTGCGACCTCCATGCTCCCAGGCCCAGGCACGTGCCCGGGAAAGGTGCCCCAACCACGGTGAGGCCAGGCCAGGAGTGCCCAGTGGCCAAGTCCCACTTCCACGGGGATCTGCCCAGGGCACATGCCCGGGAAAGGTGCTTCAATCTTGGGGAGGCTAGATTGGGAGTGCCTGGTGGCTAAGTCGACTTCCTGGAAATAGACCTCCAGGCACCCAGGCCCAGGCACATGCCCGGGAAAGGTGCTTCAATCTCGGGGAGACTGTGAGGGAGACAAGGGGTGGCTAAGTCGACATTCCGGAATTGCGACCTCCATGCTCCCAGGCCCAGGCACGTGCCCGGGAAAGGTGCTTCAATCTCGGGGAAACTGTGAGGGAGACAAGGGCTGGCTAAGTCGACTTCCTGGAAATAGACCTCCAGGCAGCCAGGCCCAGGCACGTGCCCGGGAAAGGTGCCCCAACCACGGTGAGGCCAGGCCAGGAGTGCCCAGTGGCCAAGTCCCACTTCCACGGGGATCTGCCCAGGGCACATGCCCGGGAAAGGTGCTTCAATCTCGGGGAAACTGTGAGGGAGACAAGGGCTGGCTAAGTCGACTTCCTGGAAATAGACCTCCAGGCACCCAGGCCCAGGCACATGCCCGGGAAAGGTGCTTCAATCTCGGGGAGACTGTGAGGGAGACAAGGGGTGGCTAAGTCGACATTCCGGAATTGCGACCTCAGGGCAGCCAGGCCCAGGCACATGCCCGGGAAAGGTGCTTCAATCTTGGGGAGACTGTGAGGGAGACAAGGGGTGGCTAAGTCGACTTCCTGGAAATAGACCTCCAGGCACCCAGGCCCAGGCGCTTACCCGGGAAAGGTGCTTCAATCTTGGGGAGACTGTGAGGGAGACAAGGGGTGGCTAAGTCGACATTCCGGAATTGCGACCTCAGGGCAGCCAGGCCCAGGCACATGCCCGGGAAAGGTTCTTCAATCTTGGGGAGACTGTGAGGGAGACAAGGGGTGGCTAAGTCGACTTCCTGGAAATAGACCTCCAGGCACCCAGGCCCAGGCGCTTACACGGGGAAAGGTGCTTCAATCTTGGGGAGACTGTGAGGGAGACAAGGGCTGGCTAAGTCGACTTCCTGGAAATAGACCTCCAGGCACCCAGGCCCAGGCACATGCCCGGGAAAGGTGCTTCAATCTTGGGGAGACTGTGAGGGAGACAAGGGGTGGCTAAGTCGACTTCCTGGAAATAGACCTCCAGGCACCCAGGCCCAGGCCTAGGCACAAATGCCCGGGAAAGGTGCCCCAACCCCGGGGAGGCCAGGCCAGGAGTGCCCAGTGGCCAAGTCCCACTTCCAGGGGGACCTGCCCAGGGCACATGCCCGGGAAAGGTGCCCCAACCCCGGGGAGGCCTGTGCAGGAGTGCCTGGTTGGCTAAGCCCCACTTCCAGGGGCTAAGTCCCCCTTTCAGTTGACAAGTCCCACAGATATTTGACTGACACTGTCAGTGTGAGGAATGCCTGGCTGCTTAGTCCACTTCCTGGAAGAAGACCTCCAGGCAGCCAGGCCCACCATCCGCACACGTTCACCCACTCTTAAGCACCCTTCCCGGGATACATGGATCACCGCTCCCCCTGGAGCTTCGTGCCCCTGGTACTGTAGTTCAATTCCAGGAAGTCTACTGTTGACTTCCTTGAAACGGACCTCCAGCCCACTTCCTGAACATGTTCACTCACCCTTAAGCACCCTTCCAGGAATAATACGTGCTTCGTGCCCCTGGTACCGTAGTAGGATTCCAGGAAGTCTACTGTTGACTTCCAGGAAACTGACCTACAGCCCACTTCCTGAACATGTTCAGCACCCTTCCCGGGATACATGGATAACCGTTCTCCCTGGAGCTTCGTGCCCCTGGTACTCTAGTTCAATTCCAGGAAGTCTACTGTTGACTTCCTTGAAATGGACCTCCAGCCCACTTCCTGAACATGTTCACTCACTCTTAAGCACCCTTCCAGGAATAATACGTGCTTCGTGCACCTGGTACCGTAGTTCAATTCCAGGAAGTCTACTGTTGACTTCCTTGAAATGGACCTCCAGCCCACTTCCTGAACATGTTCACTCACTCTTAAGCACTCTTCCCGGAATAATACGTGCTTCGTGCCCCTGGTACCATTGTTCGATTCCAGGAAGTCTACTGTTGACTTCCAGGAAACTGACCTCCAGCCCACTTCCTGAACATGTTCACTCTGTCTTAAGCACCGTTCCCGGAATACTTTAAGCTTCATGCCCCTAGTACCATAGTTTGTTTCCTGGAAGTCTACTGTTCACTTGTAGGAAATGTACCTCTTCCATTTCTGTGTGGGCATGGAAAATTGAATGTTGAGGGTGTTAGGGTTAGGGTTAGGGTTAGGGTTAGGGTTATGAGCTCAGCGACCATATCTGGAAATGCAGTAGCAATCCCGGAAAGGCCTCCATTCATTTGCTATGGGAGTTGGAATTGTTCACAGGTTAGCCAGTGCACTACTCTGCACTGGCTAACCTAGCATTCATTTCCAGCAGTGAGCTACTAACTCTTTGCTTGGAGAGTTGGTATTCCACATTTGTCCCTTCCATGCGCTAAGTGAAACAGAGTCATGCCCAGGGCAGGAGCTGGACTAGGGGAGACACTGAGAGAGTGAAGGGGTGGGTAAGTCAACATTCCGGAATTGTGACCTTCACGCAGACAGGCCCAGGCAGTTCCCCGGGAAAGGTGCTCCAAAATCAGGGAGACTGTGAGGGAGAGAAGGGGTGGCTAAGTCGACTTCCTGGAAATAGACCTCCAGGCACCCGGGCCCAGGCCCAGGCACAAATGCCCGGGAAAGGTGCCCCAACCCCGGGGAGGCCAGGCCAGGAGTGCCCAGTGGCCAAGTCCCACTTCCAGGGGGACCTGCCCAGGGCACATGCCCGGGAAAGGTGCCCCAACCCCGGGGAGGCCAGACCAGGAGTGCCTGGTTGGCTCAGTCCCACTTGCATGGTTCAAGTCACACAGGTGTTTGACTGACATTGTCAATGTTAGGAGTGCCTTGTGGCTCACTTCCTGTGGCTAAGTCCCACTCCCAGGGGGATCTGCCAAGGGCACATGCCCGGGAAAGGTGCTTCAATCTTGGGGAGACTGTGAGGGAGACAAGGGGTGGCTAAGTCGACTTCCTGGAAATAGACCTCCAGGCACCCAGGCCCAGGCGCTTACCCGAGAAAGGTGCTTCAATCTTGGGGAGGCTAGATTGGGAGTGCGTGGTGGCTAAGTCGACTTCCTGGAAATAGACCTCCAGGCACCCAGGCCCAGGCACATGCCCGGGAAAGGTGCTTCAATCTCGGGGAGACTGTGAGGGAGACAAGGGGTGGCTAAGTCGACATTCCGGAATTGCGACCTCAGGGCAGCCAGGCCCAGGCACATGCCCGGGAAAGGTGCTTCAATCTTGGGGAGACTGTGAGGGAGACAAGGGGTGGCTAAGTCGACTTCCTGGAAATAGACCTCCAGGCACCCAGGCCCAGGCGCTTACCCGGGAAAGGTGCTTCAATCTTGGGGAGACTGTGAGGGAGACAAGGGGTGGCTAAGTCGACTTCCTGGAAATAGACCTCCAGGCACCCAGGCCCAGGCGCTTACCCGGGAAAGGTGCTTCAATCTTGGGGAGACTGTGAGGGAGACAAGGGGTGGCTAAGTCGACTTCCTGGAAATAGACCTCCAGGCACCCAGGCCCAGGCGCTTACCCGGGAAAGGTGCTTCAATCTTGGGGAGGCTAGATTGGGAGTGCGTGGTGGCTAAGTCGACTTCCTGGAAATAGACCTCCAGGCAGCCAGGCCCAGGCACATGCCCGGGAAAGGTGCTTCAATCTCGGGGAAACTGTGAGGGAGACAAGGGGTGGCTAAGTCGACTTCCTGGAAATAGACCTCCAGGCACCCAGGCCCAGGCACGTGCCCGGGAAAGGTGCCCCAACCACGGTGAGGCCAGGCCAGGAGTGCCCAGTGGCCAAGTCCCACTTCCACGGGGATCTGCCCAAGGCACATGCCCGGGAAAGGTGCTTCAATCTCGGGGAAACTGTGAGGGAGACAAGGGCTGGCTATGTCGACTTCCTGGAAATAGACCTCCAGGCAGCCAGGCCCAGGCACATGCCCGGGAAAGGTGCTTCAATCTCGGGGAGACTGTGAGGGAGACAAGGGGTGGGTAAGTCGACATTCCGGAATTGCGACCTCAGGGCAGCCAGGCCCAGGCACATGCCCGGGAAAGGTGCTTCAATCTTGGGGAGACTGTGAGGGAGACAAGGGGTGGCTAAGTCGACTTCCTGGAAATAGACCTCCAGGCAGCCAGGCCCAGGCACGTGCCCGGGAAAAGTGCTTCAATCTCGGGGAGACTGTGAGGGAGACAAGGGGTGGCTAAGTCGACTTCCTGGAAATAGACCTCCAGGCACCCAGGCCCAGGCACATGCCCGGGAAAGGTGCTTCAATCTCGGTGAGACTGTGAGGGAGACATAGGGTGGCTCAGTCGACTTCCTGGAAGAAGACCTCCATGGTCCCAGGCCCAGGCACGTGCCCGGGAAAGGTGCTTCAATCTCGGGGAAACTGTGAGGGAGACAAGGGCTGGATAAGTCGACTTCCTGGAAATAGACCTCCAGGCAGCCAGGCCCAGGCACGTGCCCGGGAAAAGTGCTTCAATCTCGGGGAAACTGTGAGGGAGACAAGGTCTGGCTAAGTCGACTTCCTGGAAATAGACCTCCAGGCAGCCAGGCCCAGGCACGTGCCCGGGAAAGGTGCCCCAACCACGGTGAGGCCAGGCCAGGAGTGCCCAGTGGCCAAGTCCCACTTCCACGGGGATCTGCCCAGGGCACATGCCCGGGAAAGGTGCTTCAATCTCGGGGAGACTGTGAGGGAGAGAAGGGGTGGCTAAGTCGACATTCCGGAATTGCGACCTCAGGGCAGCCAGGCCCAGGCACGTGCCCGGGAAAAGTGCTTCAATCTCGGGGAAACTGTGAGGGAGACAAGGGCTGGCTAAGTCGACTTCCTGGAAATAGACCTCCAGGCAGCCAGGCCCAGGCACGTGCCCGAGAAAAGTGCTTCAATCTCGGGGAAACTGTGAGGGAGACAAGGGCTGGATAAGTCGACTTCCTGGAAATAGACCTCCAGGCAGCCAGGCCCAGGCACGTGCCCGGGAAAAGTGCTTCAATCTCGGGGAAACTGTGAGGGAGACAAGGGCTGGCTAAGTCGACTTCCTGGAAATAGACCTCCAGGCAGCCAGGCCCAGGCACGTGCCCGGGAAAGGTGCTTCAATCTTGGGGAGGCTAGATTGGGAGTGCGTGGTGGCTAAGTCGACTTCCTGGAAATAGACCTCCAGGCACCCAGGCCCAGGCACATGCCCGGGAAAGGTGCTTCAATCTCGGTGAGACTGTGAGGGAGACAAGGGGTGGCTAAGTCGACATTCCGGAATTGCGACCTCCATGCTCCCAGGCCCAGGCACGTGCCCGGGAAAGGTGCCCCAACCACGGTGAGGCCAGGCCAGGAGTGCCCAGTGGCCAAGTCCCACTTCCACGGGGATCTGCCCAGGGCACATGCCCGGGAAAGGTGCTTCAATCTTGGGGAGGCTAGATTGGGAGTGCCTGGTGGCTAAGTCGACTTCCTGGAAATAGACCTCCAGGCACCCAGGCCCAGGCACATGCCCGGGAAAGGTGCTTCAATCTCGGGGAGACTGTGAGGGAGACAAGGGGTGGCTAAGTCGACATTCCGGAATTGCGACCTCCATGCTCCCAGGCCCAGGCACGTGCCCGGGAAAGGTGCTTCAATCTCGGGGAAACTGTGAGGGAGACAAGGGCTGGCTAAGTCGACTTCCTGGAAATAGACCTCCAGGCAGCCAGGCCCAGGCACGTGCCCGGGAAAGGTGCCCCAACCACGGTGAGGCCAGGCCAGGAGTGCCCAGTGGCCAAGTCCCACTTCCACGGGGATCTGCCCAGGGCACATGCCCGGGAAAGGTGCTTCAATCTCGGGGAAACTGTGAGGGAGACAAGGGCTGGCTAAGTCGACTTCCTGGAAATAGACCTCCAGGCACCCAGGCCCAGGCACATGCCCGGGAAAGGTGCTTCAATCTCGGGGAGACTGTGAGGGAGACAAGGGGTGGCTAAGTCGACATTCCGGAATTGCGACCTCAGGGCAGCCAGGCCCAGGCACATGCCCGGGAAAGGTGCTTCAATCTTGGGGAGACTGTGAGGGAGACAAGGGGTGGCTAAGTCGACTTCCTGGAAATAGACCTCCAGGCACCCAGGCCCAGGCGCTTACCCGGGAAAGGTGCTTCAATCTTGGGGAGACTGTGAGGGAGACAAGGGGTGGCTAAGTCGACATTCCGGAATTGCGACCTCAGGGCAGCCAGGCCCAGGCACATGCCCGGGAAAGGTTCTTCAATCTTGGGGAGACTGTGAGGGAGACAAGGGGTGGCTAAGTCGACTTCCTGGAAATAGACCTCCAGGCACCCAGGCCCAGGCGCTTACACGGGGAAAGGTGCTTCAATCTTGGGGAGACTGTGAGGGAGACAAGGGCTGGCTAAGTCGACTTCCTGGAAATAGACCTCCAGGCACCCAGGCCCAGGCACATGCCCGGGAAAGGTGCTTCAATCTTGGGGAGACTGTGAGGGAGACAAGGGGTGGCTAAGTCGACTTCCTGGAAATAGACCTCCAGGCACCCAGGCCCAGGCCTAGGCACAAATGCCCGGGAAAGGTGCCCCAACCCCGGGGAGGCCAGGCCAGGAGTGCCCAGTGGCCAAGTCCCACTTCCAGGGGGACCTGCCCAGGGCACATGCCCGGGAAAGGTGCCCCAACCCCGGGGAGGCCTGTGCAGGAGTGCCTGGTTGGCTAAGCCCCACTTCCAGGGGCTAAGTCCCCCTTTCAGTTGACAAGTCCCACAGATATTTGACTGACACTGTCAGTGTGAGGAATGCCTGGCTGCTTAGTCCACTTCCTGGAAGAAGACCTCCAGGCAGCCAGGCCCACCATCCGCACACGTTCACCCACTCTTAAGCACCCTTCCCGGGATACATGGATCACCGCTCCCCCTGGAGCTTCGTGCCCCTGGTACTGTAGTTCAATTCCAGGAAGTCTACTGTTGACTTCCTTGAAACGGACCTCCAGCCCACTTCCTGAACATGTTCACTCACCCTTAAGCACCCTTCCAGGAATAATACGTGCTTCGTGCCCCTGGTACCGTAGTAGGATTCCAGGAAGTCTACTGTTGACTTCCAGGAAACTGACCTACAGCCCACTTCCTGAACATGTTCAGCACCCTTCCCGGGATACATGGATAACCGTTCTCCCTGGAGCTTCGTGCCCCTGGTACTCTAGTTCAATTCCAGGAAGTCTACTGTTGACTTCCTTGAAATGGACCTCCAGCCCACTTCCTGAACATGTTCACTCACTCTTAAGCACCCTTCCAGGAATAATACGTGCTTCGTGCACCTGGTACCGTAGTTCAATTCCAGGAAGTCTACTGTTGACTTCCTTGAAATGGACCTCCAGCCCACTTCCTGAACATGTTCACTCACTCTTAAGCACTCTTCCCGGAATAATACGTGCTTCGTGCCCCTGGTACCATTGTTCGATTCCAGGAAGTCTACTGTTGACTTCCAGGAAACTGACCTCCAGCCCACTTCCTGAACATGTTCACTCTGTCTTAAGCACCGTTCCCGGAATACTTTAAGCTTCATGCCCCTAGTACCATAGTTTGTTTCCTGGAAGTCTACTGTTCACTTGTAGGAAATGTACCTCTTCCATTTCTGTGTGGGCATGGAAAATTGAATGTTGAGGGTGTTAGGGTTAGGGTTTAGGGTTAGGGTTAGGGTTAGGGTTATGAGCTCAGCGACCATATCTGGAAATGCAGTAGCAATCCCGGAAAGGCCTCCATTCATTTGCTATGGGAGTTGGAATTGTTCACAGGTTAGCCAGTACACTACTCTGCACTGGCTAACCTAGCATTCATTTCCAGCAGTGAGCTACTAACTCTTTGCTTGGAGAGTTGGTATTCCACATTTGTCCCTTCCATGCGCGGGGTGGGTAAGTCAACATTCCGGAATTGTGACCTTCACGCAGACAGGCCCAGGCAGTTCCCCGGGAAAGGTGCTCCAAAATCGGGGAGACTGTGAGGGAGAGAAGGGGTGGCTAAGTCGACTTCCTGGAAATAGACCTCCAGGCACCCAGGCCGAGGCCCAGGCACAAATGCCCGGGAAAGGTGCCCCAACCCCGGGGAGGCCAGGCCAGGAGTGCCCAGTGGCCAAGTCCCACTTCCAGGGGGACCTGCCCAGGGCACATGCCCGGGAAAGGTGCCCCAACCCCGGGGAGGCCAGACCAGGAGTGCCTGGTTGGCTCAGTCCCACTTGCATGGTTCAAGTCACACAGGTGTTTCACTGACATTGTCAATGTTAGGAGTGCCTTGTGGCTCACTTCCTGTGGCTAAGTCCCACTCCCAGGGGGATCTGCCAAGGGCACATGCCCGGGAAAGGTGCTTCAATCTTGGGGAGACTGTGAGGGAGACAAGGGGTGGCTAAGTCGACTTCCTGGAAATAGACCTCCAGGCACCCAGGCCCAGGCGCTTACCCGAGAAAGGTGCTTCAATCTTGGGGAGGCTAGATTGGGAGTGCGTGGTGGCTAAGTCGACTTCCTGGAAATAGACCTCCAGGCACCCAGGCCCAGGCACATGCCCGGGAAAGGTGCTTCAATCTCGGGGAGACTATGAGGGAGACAAGGGGTGGCTAAGTCGACATTCCGGAATTGCGACCTAAGGGCAGCCAGGCCCAGGCACATGCCCGAGAAAGGTGCTTCAATCTTGGGGAGGCTAGATTGGGAGTGCCTGGTGGCTAAGTAGACTTCCTGGAAATAGACCTCCAGGCACCCAGGCCCAGGCACATGCCCGGGAAAGGTGCTTCAATCTCGGTGAGACTGTGAGGGACAGAAGGGGTGGCTAAGTCGACATTCCGGAATTGCGACCTCCAGGCAGCCAGGCCCAGGCACGTGCCCGGGAAAGGTGCTTCAATCTCGGGGAAACTGTGAGGGAGACAAGGGCTGGCTAAGTCGACTTCCTGGAAATAGACCTCCAGGCAGCCAGGCCCAGGCACGTGCCCGGGAAAGGTGCCCCAACCCCGGGGAGGCCAGACCAGGAGTGCCTGGTTGGCTCAGTCCCACTTGCATGGTTCAAGTCACACAGGTGTTTGACTGACATTGTCAATGTTAGGAGTGCCTTGTGGCTCACTTCCTGTGGCTAAGTCCCACTCCCAGGGGGATCTGCCAAGGGCACATGCCCGGGAAAGGTGCTTCAATCTTGGGGAGACTGTGAGGGAGACAAGGGGTGGCTAAGTCGACTTCCTGGAAATAGACCTCCAGGCACCCAGGCCCAGGCGCTTACCCGGGAAAGGTGCTTCAATCTTGGGGAGGCTAGATTGGGAGTGCGTGGTGGCTAAGTCGACTTCCTGGAAATAGACCTCCAGGCACCCAGGCCCAGGCGCTTACCCGGGAAAGGTGCTTCAATCTTGGGGAGGCTAGATTGGGAGTGCGTGGTGGCTAAGTCGACTTCCTGGAAATAGACCTCCAGGCACCCAGGCCCAGGCACATGCCCGGGAAAGGTGCTTCAATCTCGGTGAGACTGTGAGGGACAGAAGGGGTGGCTAAGTCGACATTCCGGAATTGCGACCTCCAGGCAGCCAGGCCCAGGCAAAGGCCCGGGAAAGGTGCTTCAATCTCGGGGAAACTGTGAGGGAGATGAGGGGTGGCTAAGTCGACTTCCTGGAAACAGACCTCCAGGCAGCCAGGCCCAGGCGCTTGCCCGGGAAAGGTGCTTCAATCTTGGGGAGGCTAGATTGGGAGTGCGTGGTGGCTAAGTCGACTTCCTGGAAATAGACCTCCAGGCACCCAGGCCCAGGCACATGCCCGGGAAAGGTGCTTCAATCTCGGGGAGACTGTGAGGGAGACAAGGGGTGGCTAAGTCGACATTCCTGGAAATAGACCTCCAGGCAGCCAGGCCCAGGCACGTGCCCGAGAAAAGTGCTTCAATCTCGGGGAAACTCTGAGGGAGACGAGGGCTGGATAAGTCGACTTCCTGGAAATAGACCTCCAGGCAGCCAGGCCCAGGCACGTGCCCGAGAAAAGTGCTTCAATCTCGGGGAAACTCTGAGGGAGACAAGGGCTGGATAAGTCGACTTCCTGGAAATAGACCTCCAGGCAGCCAGGCCCAGGCACGTGCCCGGGAAAAGTGCTTCAATCTCGGGGAAACTGTGAGGGAGACAAGGGGTGGCTAAGTCGACTTCCTGGAAATAGACCTCCAGGCACCCAGGCTCAGGCACATGCCCGGGAAAGGTGCTTCAATCTCGGTGAGACTGTGAGGGAGACATAGGGTGGCTCAGTCGACTTCCTGGAAGAAGACCTCCATGGTCCCAGGCCCGGGCACATGCCCGGGAAAGGTGCTTCAATCTCGGGGAAACTGTGAGGGAGAGAAGGGCTGGCTAAGTCGACTTCCTGGAAATAGACCTCCAGGCAGCCAGGCCCAGGCACGTGCCCGGGAAAGGTGCCCCAACCACGGTGAGGCCAGGCCAGGAGTGCCCAGTGGCCAAGTCCCACTTCCACGGGGATCTGCCCAGGGCACATGCCCGGGAAAGGTGCTTCAATCTCGGGGAAACTGTGAGGGAGACAAGGGCTGGCTAAGTCGACTTCCTGGAAATAGACCTCCAGGCACCCAGGCCCAGGCGCTTACCCGGGAAAGGTGCTTCAATCTTGGGGAGGCTAGATTGGGAGTGCGTGGTGGCTAAGTCGACTTCCTGGAAATAGACCTCCAGGCACCCAGGCCCAGGCACATGCCCGGGAAAGGTGCTTCAATCTCGGTGAGACTGTGAGGGAGACAAGGGGTGGCTAAGTCGACATTCCGGAATTGCGACCTCCATGCTCCCAGGCCCAGGCACGTGCCCGGGAAAGGTGCCCCAACCACGGTGAGGCCAGGCCAGGAGTGCCCAGTGGCCAAGTCCCACTTCCACGGGGATCTGCCCAGGGCACATGCCCGGGAAAGGTGCTTCAATCTTGGGGAGGCTAGATTGGGAGTGCCTGGTGGCTAAGTCGACTTCCTGGAAATAGACCTCCAGGCACCCAGGCCCAGGCACATGCCCGGGAAAGGTGCTTCAATCTCGGGGAGACTGTGAGGGAGACAAGGGGTGGCTAAGTCGACATTCCGGAATTGCGACCTCCATGCTCCCAGGCCCAGGCACGTGCCCGGGAAAGGTGCTTCAATCTCGGGGAAACTGTGAGGGAGACAAGGGCTGGCTAAGTCGACTTCCTGGAAATAGACCTCCAGGCAGCCAGGCCCAGGCACGTGCCCGGGAAAGGTGCCCCAACCACGGTGAGGCCAGGCCAGGAGTGCCCAGTGGCCAAGTCCCACTTCCACGGGGATCTGCCCAGGGCACATGCCCGGGAAAGGTGCTTCAATCTCGGGGAAACTGTGAGGGAGACAAGGGCTGGCTAAGTCGACTTCCTGGAAATAGACCTCCAGGCACCCAGGCCCAGGCACATGCCCGGGAAAGGTGCTTCAATCTCGGGGAGACTGTGAGGGAGACAAGGGGTGGCTAAGTCGACATTCCGGAATTGCGACCTCAGGGCAGCCAGGCCCAGGCACATGCCCGGGAAAGGTGCTTCAATCTTGGGGAGACTGTGAGGGAGACAAGGGGTGGCTAAGTCGACTTCCTGGAAATAGACCTCCAGGCACCCAGGCCCAGGCGCTTACCCGGGAAAGGTGCTTCAATCTTGGGGAGACTGTGAGGGAGACAAGGGGTGGCTAAGTCGACATTCCGGAATTGCGACCTCAGGGCAGCCAGGCCCAGGCACATGCCCGGGAAAGGTTCTTCAATCTTGGGGAGACTGTGAGGGAGACAAGGGGTGGCTAAGTCGACTTCCTGGAAATAGACCTCCAGGCACCCAGGCCCAGGCGCTTACACGGGGAAAGGTGCTTCAATCTTGGGGAGACTGTGAGGGAGACAAGGGCTGGCTAAGTCGACTTCCTGGAAATAGACCTCCAGGCACCCAGGCCCAGGCACATGCCCGGGAAAGGTGCTTCAATCTCGGGGAGACTGTGAGGGAGACAAGGGGTGGCTAAGTCGACATTCCTGGAAATAGACCTCCAGGCAGCCAGGCCCAGGCACGTGCCCGAGAAAAGTGCTTCAATCTCGGGGAAACTCTGAGGGAGACGAGGGCTGGATAAGTCGACTTCCTGGAAATAGACCTCCAGGCAGCCAGGCCCAGGCACGTGCCCGAGAAAAGTGCTTCAATCTCGGGGAAACTCTGAGGGAGACAAGGGCTGGATAAGTCGACTTCCTGGAAATAGACCTCCAGGCAGCCAGGCCCAGGCACGTGCCCGGGAAAAGTGCTTCAATCTCGGGGAAACTGTGAGGGAGACAAGGGGTGGCTAAGTCGACTTCCTGGAAATAGACCTCCAGGCACCCAGGCTCAGGCACATGCCCGGGAAAGGTGCTTCAATCTCGGGGAGACTGTGAGGGAGACATAGGGTGGCTCAGTCGACTTCCTGGAAGAAGACCTCCATGGTCCCAGGCCCGGGCACATGCCCGGGAAAGGTGCTTCAATCTCGGGGAAACTGTGAGGGAGAGAAGGGCTGGCTAAGTCGACTTCCTGGAAATAGACCTCCAGGCAGCCAGGCCCAGGCACGTGCCCGGGAAAGGTGCCCCAACCACGGTGAGGCCAGGCCAGGAGTGCCCAGTGGCCAAGTCCCACTTCCACGGGGATCTGCCCAGGGCACATGCCCGGGAAAGGTGCTTCAATCTCGGGGAAACTGTGAGGGAGACAAGGGCTGGCTAAGTCGACTTCCTGGAAATAGACCTCCAGGCACCCAGGCCCAGGCGCTTACCCGGGAAAGGTGCTTCAATCTTGGGGAGGCTAGATTGGGAGTGCGTGGTGGCTAAGTCGACTTCCTGGAAATAGACCTCCAGGCACCCAGGCCCAGGCACATGCCCGGGAAAGGTGCTTCAATCTCGGTGAGACTGTGAGGGAGACAAGGGGTGGCTAAGTCGACATTCCGGAATTGCGACCTCCATGCTCCCAGGCCCAGGCACGTGCCCGGGAAAGGTGCCCCAACCACGGTGAGGCCAGGCCAGGAGTGCCCAGTGGCCAAGTCCCACTTCCACGGGGATCTGCCCAGGGCACATGCCCGGGAAAGGTGCTTCAATCTTGGGGAGGCTAGATTGGGAGTGCCTGGTGGCTAAGTCGACTTCCTGGAAATAGACCTCCAGGCACCCAGGCCCAGGCACATGCCCGGGAAAGGTGCTTCAATCTCGGGGAGACTGTGAGGGAGACAAGGGGTGGCTAAGTCGACATTCCGGAATTGCGACCTCCATGCTCCCAGGCCCAGGCACGTGCCCGGGAAAGGTGCTTCAATCTCGGGGGAAACTGTGAGGGAGACAAGGGCTGGCTAAGTCGACTTCCTGGAAATAGACCTCCAGGCAGCCAGGCCCAGGCACGTGCCCGGGAAAGGTGCCCCAACCACGGTGAGGCCAGGCCAGGAGTGCCCAGTGGCCAAGTCCCACTTCCACGGGGATCTGCCCAGGGCACATGCCCGGGAAAGGTGCTTCAATCTCGGGGAAACTGTGAGGGAGACAAGGGCTGGCTAAGTCGACTTCCTGGAAATAGACCTCCAGGCACCCAGGCCCAGGCACATGCCCGGGAAAGGTGCTTCAATCTCGGGGAGACTGTGAGGGAGACAAGGGGTGGCTAAGTCGACATTCCGGAATTGCGACCTCAGGGCAGCCAGGCCCAGGCACATGCCCGGGAAAGGTGCTTCAATCTTGGGGAGACTGTGAGGGAGACAAGGGGTGGCTAAGTCGACTTCCTGGAAATAGACCTCCAGGCACCCAGGCCCAGGCGCTTACCCGGGAAAGGTGCTTCAATCTTGGGGAGACTGTGAGGGAGACAAGGGGTGGCTAAGTCGACATTCCGGAATTGCGACCTCAGGGCAGCCAGGCCCAGGCACATGCCCGGGAAAGGTTCTTCAATCTTGGGGAGACTGTGAGGGAGACAAGGGGTGGCTAAGTCGACTTCCTGGAAATAGACCTCCAGGCACCCAGGCCCAGGCGCTTACACGGGGAAAGGTGCTTCAATCTTGGGGAGACTGTGAGGGAGACAAGGGCTGGCTAAGTCGACTTCCTGGAAATAGACCTCCAGGCACCCAGGCCCAGGCACATGCCGGGAAAGGTGCTTCAATCTCGGGGAGACTGTGAGGGAGACAAGGGGTGGCTAAGTCGACATTCCTGGAAATAGACCTCCAGGCAGCCAGGCCCAGGCACGGCCCGAGAAAAGTGCTTCAATCTCGGGGAAACTCTGAGGGAGACGAGGGCTGGATAAGTCGACTTCCTGGAAATAGACCTCCAGGCAGCCAGGCCCAGGCACGTGCCCGAGAAAAGTGCTTCAATCTCGGGGAAACTCTGAGGGAGACAAGGGCTGGATAAGTCGACTTCCTGGAAATAGACCTCCAGGCAGCCAGGCCCAGGCACGTGCCCGGGAAAAGTGCTTCAATCTCGGGGAAACTGTGAGGGAGACAAGGGGTGGCTAAGTCGACTTCCTGGAAATAGACCTCCAGGCACCCAGGCTCAGGCACATGCCCGGGAAAGGTGCTTCAATCTCGGTGAGACTGTGAGGGAGACATAGGGTGGCTCAGTCGACTTCCTGGAAGAAGACCTCCATGGTCCCAGGCCCGGGCACATGCCCGGGAAAGGTGCTTCAATCTCGGGGAAACTGTGAGGGAGACAAGGGCTGGCTAAGTCGACTTCCTGGAAATAGACCTCCAGGCAGCCAGGCCCAGGCACGTGCCCGGGAAAGGTGCCCCAACCACGGTGAGGCCAGGCCAGGAGTGCCCAGTGGCCAAGTCCCACTTCCACGGGGATCTGCCCAGGGCACATGCCCGGGAAAGGTGCTTCAATCTCGGGGAAACTGTGAGGGAGACAAGGGCTGGCTAAGTCGACTTCCTGGAAATAGACCTCCAGGCACCCAGGCCCAGGCGCTTACCCGGGAAAGGTGCTTCAATCTTGGGGAGGCTAGATTGGGAGTGCGTGGTGGCTAAGTCGACTTCCTGGAAATAGACCTCCAGGCACCCAGGCCCAGGCACATGCCCGGGAAAGGTGCTTCAATCTCGGTGAGACTGTGAGGGAGACAAGGGGTGGCTAAGTCGACATTCCGGAATTGCGACCTCCATGCTCCCAGGCCCAGGCACGTGCCCGGGAAAGGTGCCCCAACCACGGTGAGGCCAGGCCAGGAGTGCCCAGTGGCCAAGTCCCACTTCCACGGGGATCTGCCCAGGGCACATGCCCGGGAAAGGTGCTTCAATCTTGGGGAGGCTAGATTGGGAGTGCGTGGTGGCTAAGTCGACTTCCTGGAAATAGACCTCCAGGCACCCAGGCCCAGGCACATGCCCGGGAAAGGTGCTTCAATCTCGGGGAGACTGTGAGGGAGACAAGGGGTGGCTAAGTCGACATTCCGGAATTGCGACCTCCATGCTCCCAGGCCCAGGCACGTGCCCGGGAAAGGTGCTTCAATCTCGGGGAAACTGTGAGGGAGACAAGGGCTGGCTAAGTCGACTTCCTGGAAATAGACCTCCAGGCACCCAGGCCCAGGCACGTGCCCGGGAAAGGTGCCCCAACCACGGTGAGGCCAGGCCAGGAGTGCCCAGTGGCCAAGTCCCACTTCCACGGGGATCTGCCCAGGGCACATGCCCGGGAAAGGTGCTTCAATCTCGGGGAAACTGTGAGGGAGACAAGGGCTGGCTAAGTCGACTTCCTGGAAATAGACCTCCAGGCACCCAGGCCCAGGCACATGCCCGGGAAAGGTGCTTCAATCTCGGGGAGACTGTGAGGGAGACAAGGGGTGGCTAAGTCGACATTCCGGAATTGCGACCTCAGGGCAGCCAGGCCCAGGCACATGCCCGGGAAAGGTGCTTCAATCTTGGGGAGACTGTGAGGGAGACAAGGGGTGGCTAAGTCGACTTCCTGGAAATAGACCTCCAGGCACCCAGGCCCAGGCGCTTACCCGGGAAAGGTGCTTCAATCTTGGGGAGACTGTGAGGGAGACAAGGGGTGGCTAAGTCGACATTCCGGAATTGCGACCTCAGGGCAGCCAGGCCCAGGCACAGGCCCGGGAAAGGTTCTTCAATCTTGGGGAGACTGTGAGGGAGACAAGGGGTGGCTAAGTCGACTTCCTGGAAATAGACCTCCAGGCACCCAGGCCCAGGCGCTTACACGGGTAAAGGTGCTTCAATCTTGGGGAGACTGTGAGGGAGACAAGGGCTGGCTAAGTCGACTTCCTGGAAATAGACCTCCAGGCACCCAGGCCCAGGCACATGCCCGGGAAAGGTGCTTCAATCTTGGGGAGACTGTGAGGGAGACAAGGGGTGGCTAAGTCGACTTCCTGGAAATAGACCTCCAGGCACCCAGGCCCAGGCCTAGGCACAAATGCCCGGGAAAGGTGCCCCAACCCCGGGGAGGCCAGGCCAGGAGTGCCCAGTGGCCAAGTCCCACTTCCAGGGGGACCTGCCCAGGGCACATGCCCGGGAAAGGTGCCCCAACCCCGGGGAGGCCTGTGCAGGAGTGCCTGGTTGGCTAAGCCCCACTTCCAGGGGCTAAGTCCCCCTTTCAGTTGACAAGTCCCACAGATATTTGACTGACACTGTCAGTGTGAGGAATGCCTGGCTGCTTAGTCCACTTCCTGGAAGAAGACCTCCAGGCAGCCAGGCCCACCATCCGCACACGTTCACCCACTCTTAAGCACCCTTCCCGGGATACATGGATCACCGCTCCCCCTGGAGCTTCGTGCCCCTGGTACTGTAGTTCAATTCCAGGAAGTCTACTGTTGACTTCCTTGAAACGGACCTCCAGCCCACTTCCTGAACATGTTCACTCACCCTTAAGCACCCTTCCAGGAATAATACGTGCTTCGTGCCCCTGGTACCGTAGTAGGATTCCAGGAAGTCTACTGTTGACTTCCAGGAAACTGACCTACAGCCCACTTCCTGAACATGTTCAGCACCCTTCCCGGGATACATGGATAACCGTTCTCCCTGGAGCTTCGTGCCCCTGGTACTCTAGTTCAATTCCAGGAAGTCTACTGTTGACTTCCTTGAAATGGACCTCCAGCCCACTTCCTGAACATGTTCACTCACTCTTAAGCACCCTTCCAGGAATAATACGTGCTTCGTGCACCTGGTACCGTAGTTCAATTCCAGGAAGTCTACTGTTGACTTCCTTGAAATGGACCTCCAGCCCACTTCCTGAACATGTTCACTCACTCTTAAGCACTCTTCCCGGAATAATACGTGCTTCGTGCCCCTGGTACCATTGTTCGATTCCAGGAAGTCTACTGTTGACTTCCAGGAAACTGACCTCCAGCCCACTTCCTGAACATGTTCACTCTGTCTTAAGCACCGTTCCCGGAATACTTTAAGCTTCATGCCCCTAGTACCATAGTTTGTTTCCTGGAAGTCTACTGTTCACTTGTAGGAAATGTACCTCTTCCATTTCTGTGTGGGCATGGAAAATTGAATGTTGAGGGTGTTAGGGTTAGGGTTAGGTTAGGGTTTAGGGTTATGAGCTCAGCGACCATATCTGGAAATGCAGTAGCAATCCCGGAAAGGCCTCCATTCATTTGCTATGGGAGTTGGAATTGTTCACAGGTTAGCCAGTACACTACTCTGCACTGGCTAACCTAGCATTCATTTCCAGCAGTGAGCTACTAACTCTTTGCTTGGAGAGTTGGTATTCCACATTTGTCCCTTCCATGCGCGGGGTGGGTAAGTCAACATTCCGGAATTGTGACCTTCACGCAGACAGGCCCAGGCAGTTCCCCGGGAAAGGTGCTCCAAAATCGGGGAGACTGTGAGGGAGAGAAGGGGTGGCTAAGTCGACTTCCTGGAAATAGACCTCCAGGCACCCAGGCCCAGGCCCAGGCACAAATGCCCGGGAAAGGTGCCCCAACCCCGGGGAGGCCAGGCCAGGAGTGCCCAGTGGCCAAGTCCCACTTCCAGGGGGACCTGCCCAGGGCACATGCCCGGGAAAGGTGCCCCAACCCCGGGGAGGCCAGACCAGGAGTGCCTGGTTGGCTCAGTCCCACTTGCATGGTTCAAGTCACACAGGTGTTTCACTGACATTGTCAATGTTAGGAGTGCCTTGTGGCTCACTTCCTGTGGCTAAGTCCCACTCCCAGGGGGATCTGCCAAGGGCACATGCCCGGGAAAGGTGCTTCAATCTTGGGGAGACTGTGAGGGAGACAAGGGGTGGCTAAGTCGACTTCCTGGAAATAGACCTCCAGGCACCCAGGCCCAGGCGCTTACCCGAGAAAGGTGCTTCAATCTTGGGGAGGCTAGATTGGGAGTGCGTGGTGGCTAAGTCGACTTCCTGGAAATAGACCTCCAGGCACCCAGGCCCAGGCACATGCCCGGGAAAGGTGCTTCAATCTCGGGGAGACTGTGAGGGAGACAAGGGGTGGCTAAGTCGACATTCCGGAATTGCGACCTAAGGGCAGCCAGGCCCAGGCACATGCCCGAGAAAGGTGCTTCAATCTTGGGGAGGCTAGATTGGGAGTGCCTGGTGGCTAAGTAGACTTCCTGGAAATAGACCTCCAGGCACCCAGGCCCAGGCACATGCCCGGGAAAGGTGCTTCAATCTCGGTGAGACTGTGAGGGACAGAAGGGGTGGCTAAGTCGACATTCCGGAATTGCGACCTCCAGGCAGCCAGGCCCAGGCACGTGCCCGGGAAAGGTGCTTCAATCTCGGGGAAACTGTGAGGGAGACAAGGGCTGGCTAAGTCGACTTCCTGGAAATAGACCTCCAGGCAGCCAGGCCCAGGCACGTGCCCGGGAAAGGTGCCCCAACCCCGGGGAGGCCAGACCAGGAGTGCCTGGTTGGCTCAGTCCCACTTGCATGGTTCAAGTCACACAGGTGTTTGACTGACATTGTCAATGTTAGGAGTGCCTTGTGGCTCACTTCCTGTGGCTAAGTCCCACTCCCAGGGGGATCTGCCAAGGGCACATGCCCGGGAAAGGTGCTTCAATCTTGGGGAGACTGTGAGGGAGACAAGGGGTGGCTAAGTCGACTTCCTGGAAATAGACCTCCAGGCACCCAGGCCCAGGCGCTTACCCGGGAAAGGTGCTTCAATCTTGGGGAGGCTAGATTGGGAGTGCGTGGTGGCTAAGTCGACTTCCTGGAAATAGACCTCCAGGCACCCAGGCCCAGGCGCTTACCCGGGAAAGGTGCTTCAATCTTGGGGAGGCTAGATTGGGAGTGCGTGGTGGCTAAGTCGACTTCCTGGAAATAGACCTCCAGGCACCCAGGCCCAGGCACATGCCCGGGAAAGGTGCTTCAATCTCGGTGAGACTGTGAGGGACAGAAGGGGTGGCTAAGTCGACATTCCGGAATTGCGACCTCCAGGCAGCCAGGCCCAGGCAAAGGCCCGGGAAAGGTGCTTCAATCTCGGGGAAACTGTGAGGGAGATGAGGGGTGGCTAAGTCGACTTCCTGGAAACAGACCTCCAGGCAGCCAGGCCCAGGCGCTTGCCCGGGAAAGGTGCTTCAATCTTGGGGAGGCTAGATTGGGAGTGCGTGGTGGCTAAGTCGACTTCCTGGAAATAGACCTCCAGGCACCCAGGCCCAGGCACATGCCCGGGAAAGGTGCTTCAATCTCGGGGAGACTGTGAGGGAGACAAGGGGTGGCTAAGTCGACATTCCTGGAAATAGACCTCCAGGCAGCCAGGCCCAGGCACGTGCCCGAGAAAAGTGCTTCAATCTCGGGGAAACTCTGAGGGAGACGAGGGCTGGATAAGTCGACTTCCTGGAAATAGACCTCCAGGCAGCCAGGCCCAGGCACGTGCCCGAGAAAAGTGCTTCAATCTCGGGGAAACTCTGAGGGAGACAAGGGCTGGATAAGTCGACTTCCTGGAAATAGACCTCCAGGCAGCCAGGCCCAGGCACGTGCCCGGGAAAAGTGCTTCAATCTCGGGGAAACTGTGAGGGAGACAAGGGGTGGCTAAGTCGACTTCCTGGAAATAGACCTCCAGGCACCCAGGCTCAGGCACATGCCCGGGAAAGGTGCTTCAATCTCGGTGAGACTGTGAGGGAGACATAGGGTGGCTCAGTCGACTTCCTGGAAGAAGACCTCCATGGTCCCAGGCCCGGGCACATGCCCGGGAAAGGTGCTTCAATCTCGGGGAAACTGTGAGGGAGAGAAGGGCTGGCTAAGTCGACTTCCTGGAAATAGACCTCCAGGCAGCCAGGCCCAGGCACGTGCCCGGGAAAGGTGCCCCAACCACGGTGAGGCCAGGCCAGGAGTGCCCAGTGGCCAAGTCCCACTTCCACGGGGATCTGCCCAGGGCACATGCCCGGGAAAGGTGCTTCAATCTCGGGGAAACTGTGAGGGAGACAAGGGCTGGCTAAGTCGACTTCCTGGAAATAGACCTCCAGGCACCCAGGCCCAGGCGCTTACCCGGGAAAGGTGCTTCAATCTTGGGGAGGCTAGATTGGGAGTGCGTGGTGGCTAAGTCGACTTCCTGGAAATAGACCTCCAGGCACCCAGGCCCAGGCACATGCCCGGGAAAGGTGCTTCAATCTCGGTGAGACTGTGAGGGAGACAAGGGGTGGCTAAGTCGACATTCCGGAATTGCGACCTCCATGCTCCCAGGCCCAGGCACGTGCCCGGGAAAGGTGCCCCAACCACGGTGAGGCCAGGCCAGGAGTGCCCAGTGGCCAAGTCCCACTTCCACGGGGATCTGCCCAGGGCACATGCCCGGGAAAGGTGCTTCAATCTTGGGGAGGCTAGATTGGGAGTGCCTGGTGGCTAAGTCGACTTCCTGGAAATAGACCTCCAGGCACCCAGGCCCAGGCACATGCCCGGGAAAGGTGCTTCAATCTCGGGGAGACTGTGAGGGAGACAAGGGGTGGCTAAGTCGACATTCCGGAATTGCGACCTCCATGCTCCCAGGCCCAGGCACGTGCCCGGGAAAGGTGCTTCAATCTCGGGGAAACTGTGAGGGAGACAAGGGCTGGCTAAGTCGACTTCCTGGAAATAGACCTCCAGGCAGCCAGGCCCAGGCACGTGCCCGGGAAAGGTGCCCCAACCACGGTGAGGCCAGGCCAGGAGTGCCCAGTGGCCAAGTCCCACTTCCACGGGGATCTGCCCAGGGCACATGCCCGGGAAAGGTGCTTCAATCTCGGGGAAACTGTGAGGGAGACAAGGGCTGGCTAAGTCGACTTCCTGGAAATAGACCTCCAGGCACCCAGGCCCAGGCACATGCCCGGGAAAGGTGCTTCAATCTCGGGGAGACTGTGAGGGAGACAAGGGGTGGCTAAGTCGACATTCCGGAATTGCGACCTCAGGGCAGCCAGGCCCAGGCACATGCCCGGGAAAGGTGCTTCAATCTTGGGGAGACTGTGAGGGAGACAAGGGGTGGCTAAGTCGACTTCCTGGAAATAGACCTCCAGGCACCCAGGCCCAGGCGCTTACCCGGGAAAGGTGCTTCAATCTTGGGGAGACTGTGAGGGAGACAAGGGGTGGCTAAGTCGACATTCCGGAATTGCGACCTCAGGGCAGCCAGGCCCAGGCACATGCCCGGGAAAGGTTCTTCAATCTTGGGGAGACTGTGAGGGAGACAAGGGGTGGCTAAGTCGACTTCCTGGAAATAGACCTCCAGGCACCCAGGCCCAGGCGCTTACACGGGGAAAGGTGCTTCAATCTTGGGGAGACTGTGAGGGAGACAAGGGCTGGCTAAGTCGACTTCCTGGAAATAGACCTCCAGGCACCCAGGCCCAGGCACATGCCCGGGAAAGGTGCTTCAATCTCGGGGAGACTGTGAGGGAGACAAGGGGTGGCTAAGTCGACATTCCTGGAAATAGACCTCCAGGCAGCCAGGCCCAGGCACGTGCCCGAGAAAAGTGCTTCAATCTCGGGGAAACTCTGAGGGAGACGAGGGCTGGATAAGTCGACTTCCTGGAAATAGACCTCCAGGCAGCCAGGCCCAGGCACGTGCCCGAGAAAAGTGCTTCAATCTCGGGGAAACTCTGAGGGAGACAAGGGCTGGATAAGTCGACTTCCTGGAAATAGACCTCCAGGCAGCCAGGCCCAGGCACGTGCCCGGGAAAAGTGCTTCAATCTCGGGGAAACTGTGAGGGAGACAAGGGTGGCTAAGTCGACTTCCTGGAAATAGACCTCCAGGCACCCGGGCCCAGGCCCAGGCACAAATGCCCGGGAAAGGTGCCCCAACCCCGGGGAGGCCAGGCCAGGAGTGCCCAGTGGCCAAGTCCCACTTCCAGGGGGACCTGCCCAGGGCACATGCCCGGGAAAGGTGCCCCACCCCGGGGAGGCCAGACCAGGAGTGCCTGGTTGGCTCAGTCCCACTTGCATGGTTCAAGTCACACAGGTGTTTGACTGACATTGTCAATGTTAGGAGTGCCTTGTGGCTCACTTCCTGTGGCTAAGTCCCACTCCCAGGGGGATCTGCCAAGGGCACATGCCCGGGAAAGGTGCTTCAATCTTGGGGAGACTGTGAGGGAGACAAGGGGTGGCTAAGTCGACTTCCTGGAAATAGACCTCCAGGCACCCAGGCCCAGGCGCTTACCCGAGAAAGGTGCTTCAAATCTTGGGGAGGCTAGATTGGGAGTGCGTGGTGGCTAAGTCGACTTCCTGGAAATAGACCTCCAGGCACCCAGGCCCAGGCACATGCCCGGAAAGGTGCTTCAATCTCGGGGAGACTGTGAGGGAGACAAGGGGTGGCTAAGTCGACATTCCGGAATTGCGACCTCAGGGCAGCCAGGCCAAGGCACATGCCCGGGAAAGGTGCTTAAAATCTTGGGGAGACTGTGAGGGAGACAAGGGGTGGCTAAGTCGACTTCCTGGAAATAGACCTCCAGGCACCCAGGCCCAGGCGCTTACCCGGGAAAGGTGCTTCAATCTTGGGGAGACTGTGAGGGAGACAGGGGTGGCTAAGTCGACTTCCTGGAAATAGACCTCCAGGCACCCAGGCCCAGGCGCTTACCCGGGAAAGGTGCTTCAATCTTGGGGAGACTGTGAGGGAGACAAGGGGTGGCTAAGTCGACTTCCTGGAAATAGACCTCCAGGCACCCAGGCCCAGGCGCTTACCCGGGAAAGGTGCTTCAATCTTGGGGAGGCTAGATTGGGAGTGCGTGGTGGCTAAGTCGACTTCCTGGAAATAGACCTCCAGGCAGCCAGGCCCAGGCACATGCCCGGGAAAGGTGCTTCAATCTCGGGGAAACTGTGAGGGAGACAAGGGGTGGCTAAGTCGACTTCCTGGAAATAGACCTCCAGGCACCCAGGCCCAGGCACGTGCCCGGGAAAGGTGCCCCAACCACGGTGAGGCCAGGCCAGGAGTGCCCAGTGGCCAAGTCCCACTTCCACGGGGATCTGCCCAAGGCACATGCCCGGGAAAGGTGCTTCAATCTCGGGGAAACTGTGAGGGAGACAAGGGCTGGCTATGTCGACTTCCTGGAAATAGACCTCCAGGCAGCCAGGCCCAGGCACATGCCCGGGAAAGGTGCTTCAATCTCGGGGAGACTGTGAGGGAGACAAGGGGTGGGTAAGTCGACATTCCGGAATTGCGACCTCAGGGCAGCCAGGCCCAGGCACATGCCCGGGAAAGGTGCTTCAATCTTGGGGAGACTGTGAGGGAGACAAGGGGTGGCTAAGTCGACTTCCTGGAAATAGACCTCCAGGCAGCCAGGCCCAGGCACGTGCCCGGGAAAAGTGCTTCAATCTCGGGGAAACTGTGAGGGAGACAAGGGCTGGCTAAGTCGACTTCCTGGAAATAGACCTCCAGGCACCCAGGCTCAGGCACATGCCCGGGAAAGGTGCTTCAATCTCGGTGAGACTGTGAGGGAGACATAGGGTGGCTCAGTCGACTTCCTGGAAGAAGACCTCCATGGTCCCAGGCCCAGGCACGTGCCCGGGAAAGGTGCTTCAATCTCGGGGAAACTGTGAGGGAGACAAGGGCTGGATAAGTCGACTTCCTGGAAATAGACCTCCAGGCAGCCAGGCCCAGGCACGTGCCCGGGAAAAGTGCTTCAATCTCGGGGAAACTGTGAGGAGACAAGGTCTGGCTAAGTCGACTTCCTGGAAATAGACCTCCAGGCAGCCAGGCCCAGGCACGTGCCCGGGAAAGGTGCCCCAACCACGGTGAGGCCAGGCCAGGAGTGCCCAGTGGCCAAGTCCCACTTCCACGGGGATCTGCCCAGGGCACATGCCCGGGAAAGGTGCTTCAATCTCGGGGAGACTGTGAGGGAGAGAAGGGGTGGCTAAGTCGACATTCCGGAATTGCGACCTCAGGGCAGCCAGGCCCAGGCACGTGCCCGGGAAAAGTGCTTCAATCTCGGGGAAACTGTGAGGGAGACAAGGGCTGGCTAAGTCGACTTCCTGGAAATAGACCTCCAGGCAGCCAGGCCCAGGCACGTGCCCGAGAAAGTGCTTCAATCTCGGGGAAACTGTGAGGGAGACAAGGGCTGGATAAGTCGACTTCCTGGAAATAGACCTCCAGGCAGCCAGGCCCAGGCACGTGCCCGGGAAAAGTGCTTCAATCTCGGGGAAACTGTGAGGGAGACAAGGGCTGGCTAAGTCGACTTCCTGGAAATAGACCTCCAGGCAGCCAGGCCCAGGCACGTGCCCGGGAAAGGTGCTTCAATCTTGGGGAGGCTAGATTGGGAGTGCGTGGTGGCTAAGGTCGACTTCCTGGAAATAGACCTCCAGGCACCCAGGCCCAGGCACATGCCCGGGAAAGGTGCTTCAATCTCGGTGAGACTGTGAGGGAGACAAGGGGTGGCTAAGTCGACATTCCGGAATTGCGACCTCCATGCTCCCAGGCCCAGGCACGTGCCCGGGAAAGGTGCCCCAACCACGGTGAGGCCAGGCCAGGAGTGCCCAGTGGCCAAGTCCCACTTCCACGGGGATCTGCCCAGGGCACATGCCCGGAAAGGTGCTTCAATCTTGGGGAGGCTAGATTGGGAGTGCCTGGTGGCTAAGTCGACTTCCTGGAAATAGACCTCCAGGCACCCAGGCCCAGGCACATGCCCGGGAAAGGTGCTTCAATCTCGGGGAGACTGTGAGGGAGACAAGGGGTGGCTAAGTCGACATTCCGGAATTGCGACCTCCATGCTCCCAGGCCCAGGCACGTGCCCGGGAAAGGTGCTTCAATCTCGGGGAAACTGTGAGGGAGACAAGGGCTGGCTAAGTCGACTTCCTGGAAATAGACCTCCAGGCAGCCAGGCCCAGGCACGTGCCCGGGAAAGGTGCCCCAACCACGGTGAGGCCAGGCCAGGAGTGCCCAGTGGCCAAGTCCCACTTCCACGGGGATCTGCCCAGGGCACATGCCCGGGAAAGGTGCTTCAATCTCGGGGAAACTGTGAGGGAGACAAGGGCTGGCTAAGTCGACTTCCTGGAAATAGACCTCCAGGCACCCAGGCCCAGGCACATGCCCGGGAAAGGTGCTTCAATCTCGGGGAGACTGTGAGGGAGACAAGGGGTGGCTAAGTCGACATTCCGGAATTGCGACCTCAGGGCAGCCAGGCCCAGGCACATGCCCGGGAAAGGTGCTTCAATCTTGGGGAGACTGTGAGGGAGACAAGGGGTGGCTAAGTCGACTTCCTGGAAATAGACCTCCAGGCACCCAGGCCCAGGCGCTTACCCGGGAAAGGTGCTTCAATCTTGGGGAGACTGTGAGGGAGACAAGGGGTGGCTAAGTCGACATTCCGGAATTGCGACCTCAGGGCAGCCAGGCCCAGGCACATGCCCGGGAAAGGTTCTTCAATCTTGGGGAGACTGTGAGGGAGACAAGGGGTGGCTAAGTCGACTTCCTGGAAATAGACCTCCAGGCACCCAGGCCCAGGCGCTTACACGGGGAAAGGTGCTTCAATCTTGGGGAGACTGTGAGGGAGACAAGGGCTGGCTAAGTCGACTTCCTGGAAATAGACCTCCAGGCACCCAGGCCCAGGCACATGCCCGGGAAAGGTGCTTCAATCTTGGGGAGACTGTGAGGGAGACAAGGGGTGGCTAAGTCGACTTCCTGGAAATAGACCTCCAGGCACCCAGGCCCAGGCCTAGGCACAAATGCCCGGGAAAGGTGCCCCAACCCCGGGGAGGCCAGGCCAGGAGTGCCCAGTGGCCAAGTCCCACTTCCAGGGGGACCTGCCCAGGGCACATGCCCGGGAAAGGTGCCCCAACCCCGGGGAGGCCTGTGCAGGAGTGCCTGGTTGGCTAAGCCCACTTCCAGGGGCTAAGTCCCCCTTTCAGTTGACAAGTCCCACAGATATTGACTGACACTGTCAGTGTGAGGAATGCCTGGCTGCTTAGTCCACTTCCTGGAAGAAGACCTCCAGGCAGCCAGGCCCACCATCCGCACACGTTCACCCACTCTTAAGCACCCTTCCCGGGATACATGGATCACCGCTCCCCCTGGAGCTTCGTGCCCCTGGTACTGTAGTTCAATTCCAGGAAGTCTACTGTTGACTTCCTTGAAACGGACCTCCAGCCCACTTCCTGAACATGTTCACTCACCCTTAAGCACCCTTCCAGGAATAATACGTGCTTCGTGCCCCTGGTACCGTAGTAGGATTCCAGGAAGTCTACTGTTGACTTCCAGGAAACTGACCTACAGCCCACTTCCTGAACATGTTCAGCACCCTTCCCGGGATACATGGATAACCGTTCTCCCTGGAGCTTCGTGCCCCTGGTACTCTAGTTCAATTCCAGGAAGTCTACTGTTGACTTCCTTGAAATGGACCTCCAGCCCACTTCCTGAACATGTTCACTCACTCTTAAGCACCCTTCCAGGAATAATACGTGCTTCGTGCACCTGGTACCGTAGTTCAATTCCAGGAAGTCTACTGTTGACTTCCTTGAAATGGACCTCCAGCCCACTTCCTGAACATGTTCACTCACTCTTAAGCACTCTTCCCGGAATAATACGTGCTTCGTGCCCCTGGTACCATTGTTCGATTCCAGGAAGTCTACTGTTGACTTCCAGGAAACTGACCTCCAGCCCACTTCCTGAACATGTTCACTCTGTCTTAAGCACCGTTCCCGGAATACTTTAAGCTTCATGCCCCTAGTACCATAGTTTGTTTCCTGGAAGTCTACTGTTCACTTGTAGGAAATGTACCTCTTCCATTTCTGTGTGGGCATGGAAAATTGAATGTTGAGGGTGTTAGGGTTAGGGTTTAGGGTTAGGGTTAGGGTTAGGGTTATGAGCTCAGCGACCATATCTGGAAATGCAGTAGCAATCCCGGAAAGGCCTCCATTCATTTGCTATGGGAGTTGGAATTGTTCACAGGTTAGCCAGTACACTACTCTGCACTGGCTAACCTAGCATTCATTTCCAGCAGTGAGCTACTAACTCTTTGCTTGGAGAGTTGGTATTCCACATTTGTCCCTTCCATGCGCGGGGTGGGTAAGTCAACATTCCGGAATTGTGACCTTCACGCAGACAGGCCCAGGCAGTTCCCCGGGAAAGGTGCTCCAAAATCGGGGAGACTGTGAGGGAGAGAAGGGGTGGCTAAGTCGACTTCCTGGAAATAGACCTCCAGGCACCCAGGCCCAGGCCCAGGCACAAATGCCCGGGAAAGGTGCCCCAACCCCGGGGAGGCCAGGCCAGGCGTGCCCAGTGGCCAAGTCCCCACTTCCAGGGGGACCTGCCCAGGGCACATGCCCGGGAAAAGGTGCCCCAACCCCGGGGAGGCCAGACCAGGAGTGCCTGGTTGGCTCAGTCCCACTTGCATGGTTCAAGTCACACAGGTGTTTCACTGACATTGTCAATGTTAGGAGTGCCTTGTGGCTCACTTCCTGTGGCTAAGTCCCACTCCCAGGGGGATCTGCCAAGGGCACATGCCCGGGAAAGGTGCTTCAATCTTGGGGAGACTGTGAGGGAGACAAGGGGTGCTAAGTCGACTTCCTGGAAATAGACCTCCAGGCACCCAGGCCCAGGCGCTTACCCGAGAAAGGTGCTTCAATCTTGGGGAGGCTAGATTGGGAGTGCGTGGTGGCTAAGTCGACTTCCTGGAAATAGACCTCCAGGCACCCAGGCCCAGGCACATGCCGGGAAAGGTGCTTCAATCTCGGGAGACTGTGAGGGAGACAAGGGGTGGCTAAGTCGACATTCCGGAATTGCGACCTAAGGGCAGCCAGGCCCAGGCACATGCCCGAGAAAGGTGCTTCAATCTTGGGGAGGCTAGATTGGGAGTGCCTGGTGGCTAAGTAGACTTCCTGGAAATAGACCTCCAGGCACCCAGGCCCAGGCACATGCCCGGGAAAGGTGCTTCAATCTCGGTGAGACTGTGAGGGACAGAAGGGGTGGCTAAGTCGACATTCCGGAATTGCGACCTCCAGGCAGCCAGGCCCAGGCACGTGCCCGGGAAGGTGCTTCAATCTCGGGGAAACTGTGAGGGAGACAAGGGCTGGCTAAGTCGACTTCCTGGAAATAGACCTCCAGGCAGCCAGGCCCAGGCACGTGCCCGGGAAAGGTGCCCCAACCCCGGGGAGGCCAGACCAGGAGTGCCTGGTTGGCTCAGTCCCACTTGCATGGTTCAAGTCACACAGGTGTTTGACTGACATTGTCAATGTTAGGAGTGCCTTGTGGCTCACTTCCTGTGGCTAAGTCCCACTCCCAGGGGGATCTGCCAAGGGCACATGCCCGGGAAAGGTGCTTCAATCTTGGGGAGACTGTGAGGGAGACAAGGGGTGGCTAAGTCGACTTCCTGGAAATAGACCTCCAGGCACCCAGGCCCAGGCGCTTACCCGGGAAAGGTGCTTCAATCTTGGGGAGGCTAGATTGGGAGTGCGTGGTGGCTAAGTCGACTTCCTGGAAATAGACCTCCAGGCACCCAGGCCCAGGCGCTTACCCGGGAAAGGTGCTTCAATCTTGGGGAGGCTAGATTGGGAGTGCGTGGTGGCTAAGTCGACTTCCTGGAAATAGACCTCCAGGCACCCAGGCCCAGGCACATGCCCGGGAAAGGTGCTTCAATCTCGGTGAGACTGTGAGGGACAGAAGGGGTGGCTAAGTCGACATTCCGGAATTGCGACCTCCAGGCAGCCAGGCCCAGGCAAAGGCCCGGAAAGGTGCTTCAATCTCGGGGAAACTGTGAGGGAGATGAGGGGTGGCTAAGTCGACTTCCTGGAAACAGACCTCCAGGCAGCCAGGCCCAGGCGCTTGCCCGGGAAAGGTGCTTCAATCTTGGGGAGGCTAGATTGGGAGTGCGTGGTGGCTAAGTCGACTTCCTGGAAATAGACCTCCAGGCACCCAGGCCCAGGCACGTGCCCGGGAAAGGTGCTTCAATCTCGGGGAAACTGTGAGGGAGACAAGGGGTGGCTAAGTCGACATTCCTGGAAATAGACCTCCAGGCAGCCAGGCCCAGGCACGTGCCCGAGAAAAGTGCTTCAATCTCGGGGAAACTCTGAGGGAGACGAGGGCTGGATAAGTCGACTTCCTGGAAATAGACCTCCAGGCAGCCAGGCCCAGGCACGTGCCCGAGAAAAGTGCTTCAATCTCGGGGAAACTCTGAGGGAGACAAGGGCTGGATAAGTCGACTTCCTGGAATAGACCTCCAGGCAGCCAGGCCCAGGCACGTGCCCGGGAAAAGTGCTTCAATCTCGGGGAAACTGTGAGGGAGACAAGGGGTGGCTAAGTCGACTTCCTGGAAATAGACCTCCAGGCACCCAGGCTCAGGCACATGCCCGGGAAAGGTGCTTCAATCTCGGTGAGACTGTGAGGGAGACATAGGGTGGCTCAGTCGACTTCCTGGAAGAAGACCTCCATGGTCCCAGGCCCGGGCACATGCCCGGGAAAGGTGCTTCAATCTCGGGAAACTGTGAGGGAGAGAAGGGCTGGCTAAGTCGACTTCCTGGAAATAGACCTCCAGGCAGCCAGGCCCAGGCACGTGCCCGGGAAAGGTGCCCCAACCACGGTGAGGCCAGGCCAGGAGTGCCCAGTGGCCAAGTCCCACTTCCACGGGGATCTGCCCAGGGCACATGCCCGGGAAAGGTGCTTCAATCTCGGGGAAACTGTGAGGGAGACAAGGGCTGGCTAAGTCGACTTCCTGGAAATAGACCTCCAGGCACCCAGGCCCAGGCGCTTACCCGGGAAAGGTGCTTCAATCTTGGGGAGGCTAGATTGGGAGTGCGTGGTGGCTAAGTCGACTTCCTGGAAATAGACCTCCAGGCACCCAGGCCCAGGCACATGCCCGGGAAAGGTGCTTCAATCTCGGGGAGACTGTGAGGGAGACAAGGGGTGGCTAAGTCGACATTCCGGAATTGCGACCTCCATGCTCCCAGGCCCAGGCACGTGCCCGGGAAAGGTGCCCCAACCACGGTGAGGCCAGGCCAGGAGTGCCCAGTGGCCAAGTCCCACTTCCACGGGGATCTGCCCAGGGCACATGCCCGGGAAAGGTGCTTCAATCTTGGGGAGGCTAGATTGGGAGTGCCTGGTGGCTAAGTCGACTTCCTGGAAATAGACCTCCAGGCACCCAGGCCCAGGCACATGCCCGGGAAAGGTGCTTCAATCTCGGGGAGACTGTGAGGAGACAAGGGGTGGCTAAGTCGACATTCCGGAATTGCGACCTCCATGCTCCCAGGCCCAGGCACGTGCCCGGGAAAGGTGCTTCAATCTCGGGGAAACTGTGAGGGAGACAAGGGCTGGCTAAGTCGACTTCCTGGAAATAGACCTCCAGGCAGCCAGGCCCAGGCACGTGCCCGGGAAAGGTGCCCCAACCACGGTGAGGCCAGGCCAGGAGTGCCCAGTGGCCAAGTCCCACTTCCACGGGGATCTGCCCAGGGCACATGCCCGGAAGGTGCTTCAATCTCGGGGAAACTGTGAGGGAGACAAGGGCTGGCTAAGTCGACTTCCTGGAAATAGACCTCCAGGCACCCAGGCCCAGGCACATGCCCGGGAAAGGTGCTTCAATCTCGGGGAGACTGTGAGGGGAGACAAGGGGTGGCTAAGTCGACATTCCGGAATTGCGACCTCAGGGCAGCCAGGCCCAGGCACATGCCCGGGAAAGGTGCTTCAATCTTGGGGAGACTGTGAGGGAGACAAGGGGTGGCTAAGTCGACTTCCTGGAAATAGACCTCCAGGCACCCAGGCCCAGGCGCTTACCCGGGAAAGGTGCTTCAATCTTGGGGAGACTGTGAGGGAGACAAGGGGTGGCTAAGTCGACATTCCGGAATTGCGACCTCAGGGCAGCCAGGCCCAGGCACATGCCCGGGAAGGTTCTTCAATCTTGGGGAGACTGTGAGGGAGACAAGGGGTGGCTAAGTCGACTTCCTGGAAATAGACCTCCAGGCACCCAGGCCCAGGCGCTTACACGGGGAAAGGTGCTTCAATCTTGGGGAGACTGTGAGGGAGACAAGGGCTGGCTAAGTCGACTTCCTGGAAATAGACCTCCAGGCACCCAGGCCCAGGCACATGCCCGGGAAAGGTGCTTCAATCTCGGGGAGACTGTGAGGGAGACAAGGGGTGGCTAAGTCGACATTCCTGGAAATAGACCTCCAGGCAGCCAGGCCCAGGCACGTGCCCGAGAAAAGTGCTTCAATCTCGGGGAAACTCTGAGGGAGACGAGGGCTGGATAAGTCGACTTCCTGGAAATAGACCTCCAGGCAGCCAGGCCCAGGCACGTGCCCGAGAAAAGTGCTTCAATCTCGGGGAAACTCTGAGGGAGACAAGGGCTGGATAAGTCGACTTCCTGGAAATAGACCTCCAGGCAGCCAGGCCCAGGCACGTGCCCGGGAAAAGTGCTTCAATCTCGGGGAAACTGTGAGGGAGACAAGGGGTGGCTAAGTCGACTTCCTGGAAATAGACCTCCAGGCACCCAGGCTCAGGCACATGCCCGGGAAAGGTGCTTCAATCTCGGTGAGACTGTGAGGGAGACATAGGGTGGCTCAGTCGACTTCCTGGAAGAAGACCTCCATGGTCCCAGGCCCGGGCACATGCCCGGGAAAGGTGCTTCAATCTCGGGGAAACTGTGAGGGAGAGAAGGGCTGGCTAAGTCGACTTCCTGGAAATAGACCTCCAGGCAGCCAGGCCCAGGCACGTGCCCGGGAAAGGTGCCCCAACCACGGTGAGGCCAGGCCAGGAGTGCCCAGTGGCCAAGTCCCACTTCCACGGGGATCTGCCCAGGGCACATGCCCGGGAAAGGTGCTTCAATCTCGGGGAAACTGTGAGGGAGACAAGGGCTGGCTAAGTCGACTTCCTGGAAATAGACCTCCAGGCACCCAGGCCCAGGCGCTTACCCGGGAAAGGTGCTTCAATCTTGGGGAGGCTAGATTGGGAGTGCGTGGTGGCTAAGTCGACTTCCTGGAAATAGACCTCCAGGCACCCAGGCCCAGGCACATGCCCGGGAAAGGTGCTTCAATCTCGGTGAGACTGTGAGGGAGACAAGGGGTGGCTAAGTCGACATTCCGGAATTGCGACCTCCATGCTCCCAGGCCCAGGCACGTGCCCGGGAAAGGTGCCCCAACCACGGTGAGGCCAGGCCAGGAGTGCCCAGTGGCCAAGTCCCACTTCCACGGGGATCTGCCCAGGGCACATGCCCGGGAAAGGTGCTTCAATCTTGGGGAGGCTAGATTGGGAGTGCCTGGTGGCTAAGTCGACTTCCTGGAAATAGACCTCCAGGCACCCAGGCCCAGGCACATGCCCGGGAAAGGTGCTTCAATCTCGGGGAGACTGTGAGGGAGACAAGGGGTGGCTAAGTCGACATTCCGGAATTGCGACCTCCATGCTCCCAGGCCCAGGCACGTGCCCGGGAAAGGTGCTTCAATCTCGGGGAAACTGTGAGGGAGACAAGGGCTGGCTAAGTCGACTTCCTGGAAATAGACCTCCAGGCAGCCAGGCCCAGGCACGTGCCCGGGAAAGGTGCCCCAACCACGGTGAGGCCAGGCCAGGAGTGCCCAGTGGCCAAGTCCCACTTCCACGGGGATCTGCCCAGGGCACATGCCCGGGAAAGGTGCTTCAATCTCGGGGAAACTGTGAGGGAGACAAGGGCTGGCTAAGTCGACTTCCTGGAAATAGACCTCCAGGCACCCAGGCCCAGGCACATGCCCGGGAAAGGTGCTTCAATCTCGGGGAGACTGTGAGGGAGACAAGGGGTGGCTAAGTCGACATTCCGGAATTGCGACCTCAGGGCAGCCAGGCCCAGGCACATGCCCGGGAAAGGTGCTTCAATCTTGGGGAGACTGTGAGGGAGACAAGGGGTGGCTAAGTCGACTTCCTGGAAATAGACCTCCAGGCACCCAGGCCCAGGCGCTTACCCGGGAAAGGTGCTTCAATCTTGGGGAGACTGTGAGGGAGACAAGGGGTGGCTAAGTCGACATTCCGGAATTGCGACCTCAGGGCAGCCAGGCCCAGGCACATGCCCGGGAAAGGTTCTTCAATCTTGGGGAGACTGTGAGGGAGACAAGGGGTGGCTAAGTCGACTTCCTGGAAATAGACCTCCAGGCACCCAGGCCCAGGCGCTTACACGGGGAAAGGTGCTTCAATCTTGGGGAGACTGTGAGGGAGACAAGGGCTGGCTAAGTCGACTTCCTGGAAATAGACCTCCGGGCACCCAGGCCCAGGCACATGCCCGGGAAAGGTGCTTCAATCTTGGGGAGACTGTGAGGGAGACAAGGGGTGGCTAAGTCGACTTCCTGGAAATAGACCTCCAGGCACCCAGGCCCAGGCCTAGGCACAAATGCCCGGGAAAGGTGCCCCAACCCCGGGGAGGCCAGGCCAGGAGTGCCCAGTGGCCAAGTCCCACTTCCAGGGGGACCTGCCCAGGGCACATGCCCGGGAAAGGTGCCCCAACCCCGGGGAGGCCTGTGCAGGAGTGCCTGGTTGGCTAAGCCCCACTTCCAGGGGCTAAGTCCCCCTTTCAGTTGACAAGTCCCACAGATATTTGACTGACACTGTCAGTGTGAGGAATGCCTGGCTGCTTAGTCCACTTCCTGGAAGAAGACCTCCAGGCAGCCAGGCCCACCATCCGCACACGTTCACCCACTCTTAAGCACCCTTCCCGGGATACATGGATCACCGCTCCCCCTGGAGCTTCGTGCCCCTGGTACTGTAGTTCAATTCCAGGAAGTCTACTGTTGACTTCCTTGAAACGGACCTCCAGCCCACTTCCTGAACATGTTCACTCACCCTTAAGCACCCTTCCAGGAATAATACGTGCTTCGTGCCCCTGGTACCGTAGTAGGATTCCAGGAAGTCTACTGTTGACTTCCAGGAAACTGACCTACAGCCCACTTCCTGAACATGTTCAGCACCCTTCCCGGGATACATGGATAACCGTTCTCCCTGGAGCTTCGTGCCCCTGGTACTCTAGTTCAATTCCAGGAAGTCTACTGTTGACTTCCTTGAAATGGACCTCCAGCCCACTTCCTGAACATGTTCACTCACTCTTAAGCACCCTTCCAGGAATAATACGTGCTTCGTGCCCCTGGTACCGTAGTTCAATTCCAGGAAGTCTACTGTTGACTTCCTTGAAATGGACCTCCAGCCCACTTCCTGAACATGTTCACTCACTCTTAAGCACTCTTCCCGGAATAATACGTGCTTCGTGCCCCTGGTACCATTGTTCGATTCCAGGAAGTCTACTGTTGACTTCCAGGAAACTGACCTCCAGCCCACTTCCTGAACATGTTCACTCTGTCTTAAGCACCGTTCCCGGAATACTTTAAGCTTCATGCCCCTAGTACCATAGTTTGTTTCCTGGAAGTCTACTGTTCACTTGTAGGAATGTACCTCTTCCATTTCTGTGTGGGCATGGAAAATTGAATGTTGAGGGTGTTAGGGTTAGGGTTTAGGGTTAGGGTTAGGGTTAGGGTTATGAGCTCAGCGACCATATCTGGAAATGCAGTAGCAATCCCGGAAAGGCCTCCATTCATTTGCTATGGGAGTTGGAATTGTTCACAGGTTAGCCAGTACACTACTCTGCACTGGCTAACCTAGCATTCATTTCCAGCAGTGAGCTACTAACTCTTTGCTTGGAGAGTTGGTATTCCACATTTGTCCCTTCCATGCGCGGGGTGGGTAAGTCAACATTCCGGAATTGTGACCTTCACGCAGACAGGCCCAGGCAGTTCCCCGGGAAAGGTGCTCCAAAATCGGGGAGACTGTGAGGGAGAGAAGGGGTGGCTAAGTCGACTTCCTGGAAATAGACCTCCAGGCACCCAGGCCCAGGCCCAGGCACAAATGCCCGGGAAAGGTGCCCCAACCCCGGGGAGGCCAGGCCAGGAGTGCCCAGTGGCCAAGTCCCACTTCCAGGGGGACCTGCCCAGGGCACATGCCCGGGAAAGGTGCCCCAACCCCGGGGAGGCCAGACCAGGAGTGCCTGGTTGGCTCAGTCCCACTTGCATGGTTCAAGTCACACAGGTGTTTCACTGACATTGTCAATGTTAGGAGTGCCTTGTGGCTCACTTCCTGTGGCTAAGTCCCACTCCCAGGGGGATCTGCCAAGGGCACATGCCCGGGAAAGGTGCTTCAATCTTGGGGAGACTGTGAGGGAGACAAGGGGTGGCTAAGTCGACTTCCTGGAAATAGACCTCCAGGCACCCAGGCCCAGGCGCTTACCCGAGAAAGGTGCTTCAATCTTGGGGAGGCTAGATTGGGAGTGCGTGGTGGCTAAGTCGACTTCCTGGAAATAGACCTCCAGGCACCCAGGCCCAGGCACATGCCCGGGAAAGGTGCTTCAATCTCGGGGAGACTGTGAGGGAGACAAGGGGTGGCTAAGTCGACATTCCGGAATTGCGACCTAAGGGCAGCCAGGCCCAGGCACATGCCCGAGAAAGGTGCTTCAATCTTGGGGAGGCTAGATTGGGAGTGCCTGGTGGCTAAGTAGACTTCCTGGAAATAGACCTCCAGGCACCCAGGCCCAGGCACATGCCCGGGAAAGGTGCTTCAATCTCGGTGAGACTGTGAGGGACAGAAGGGGTGGCTAAGTCGACATTCCGGAATTGCGACCTCCAGGCAGCCAGGCCCAGGCACGTGCCCGGGAAAGGTGCTTCAATCTCGGGGAAACTGTGAGGGAGACAAGGGCTGGCTAAGTCGACTTCCTGGAAATAGACCTCCAGGCAGCCAGGCCCAGGCACGTGCCCGGGAAAGGTGCCCCAACCCCGGGGAGGCCAGACCAGGAGTGCCTGGTTGGCTCAGTCCCACTTGCATGGTTCAAGTCACACAGGTGTTTGACTGACATTGTCAATGTTAGGAGTGCCTTGTGGCTCACTTCCTGTGGCTAAGTCCCACTCCCAGGGGGATCTGCCAAGGGCACATGCCCGGGAAAGGTGCTTCAATCTTGGGGAGACTGTGAGGGAGACAAGGGGTGGCTAAGTCGACTTCCTGGAAATAGACCTCCAGGCACCCAGGCCCAGGCGCTTACCCGGGAAAGGTGCTTCAATCTTGGGGAGGCTAGATTGGGAGTGCGTGGTGGCTAAGTCGACTTCCTGGAAATAGACCTCCAGGCACCCAGGCCCAGGCGCTTACCCGGGAAAGGTGCTTCAATCTTGGGGAGGCTAGATTGGGAGTGCGTGGTGGCTAAGTCGACTTCCTGGAAATAGACCTCCAGGCACCCAGGCCCAGGCACATGCCCGGGAAAGGTGCTTCAATCTCGGTGAGACTGTGAGGGACAGAAGGGGTGGCTAAGTCGACATTCCGGAATTGCGACCTCCAGGCAGCCAGGCCCAGGCAAAGGCCCGGGAAAGGTGCTTCAATCTCGGGGAAACTGTGAGGGAGATGAGGGGTGGCTAAGTCGACTTCCTGGAAACAGACCTCCAGGCAGCCAGGCCCAGGCGCTTGCCCGGGAAAGGTGCTTCAATCTTGGGGAGGCTAGATTGGGAGTGCGTGGTGGCTAAGTCGACTTCCTGGAAATAGACCTCCAGGCGCCCAGGCCCAGGCACATGCCCGGGAAAGGTGCTTCAATCTCGGGGAGACTGTGAGGGAGACAAGGGGTGGCTAAGTCGACATTCCTGGAAATAGACCTCCAGGCAGCCAGGCCCAGGCACGTGCCCGAGAAAAGTGCTTCAATCTCGGGGAAACTCTGAGGGAGACGAGGGCTGGATAAGTCGACTTCCTGGAAATAGACCTCCAGGCAGCCAGGCCCAGGCACGTGCCCGAGAAAAGTGCTTCAATCTCGGGGAAACTCTGAGGGAGACAAGGGCTGGATAAGTCGACTTCCTGGAAATAGACCTCCAGGCAGCCAGGCCCAGGCACGTGCCCGGGAAAAGTGCTTCAATCTCGGGGAAACTGTGAGGGAGACAAGGGGTGGCTAAGTCGACTTCCTGGAAATAGACCTCCAGGCACCCAGGCTCAGGCACATGCCCGGGAAAGGTGCTTCAATCTCGGTGAGACTGTGAGGGAGACATAGGGTGGCTCAGTCGACTTCCTGGAAGAAGACCTCCATGGTCCCAGGCCCGGGCACATGCCCGGGAAAGGTGCTTCAATCTCGGGGAAACTGTGAGGGAGAGAAGGGCTGGCTAAGTCGACTTCCTGGAAATAGACCTCCAGGCACCCAGGCCCAGGCACGTGCCCGGGAAAGGTGCCCCAACCACGGTGAGGCCAGGCCAGGAGTGCCCAGTGGCCAAGTCCCACTTCCACGGGGATCTGCCCAGGGCACATGCCCGGGAAAGGTGCTTCAATCTCGGGGAAACTGTGAGGGAGACAAGGGCTGGCTAAGTCGACTTCCTGGAAATAGACCTCCAGGCACCCAGGCCCAGGCGCTTACCCGGGAAAGGTGCTTCAATCTTGGGGAGGCTAGATTGGGAGTGCGTGGTGGCTAAGTCGACTTCCTGGAAATAGACCTCCAGGCACCCAGGCCCAGGCACATGCCCGGGAAAGGTGCTTCAATCTCGGTGAGACTGTGAGGGAGACAAGGGGTGGCTAAGTCGACATTCCGGAATTGCGACCTCCATGCTCCCAGGCCCAGGCACGTGCCCGGGAAAGGTGCCCCAACCACGGTGAGGCCAGGCCAGGAGTGCCCAGTGGCCAAGTCCCACTTCCACGGGGATCTGCCCAGGGCACATGCCCGGGAAAGGTGCTTCAATCTTGGGGAGGCTAGATTGGGAGTGCCTGGTGGCTAAGTCGACTTCCTGGAAATAGACCTCCAGGCACCCAGGCCCAGGCACATGCCCGGGAAAGGTGCTTCAATCTCGGGGAGACTGTGAGGGAGACAAGGGGTGGCTAAGTCGACATTCCGGAATTGCGACCTCCATGCTCCCAGGCCCAGGCACGTGCCCGGGAAAGGTGCTTCAATCTCGGGGAAACTGTGAGGGAGACAAGGGCTGGCTAAGTCGACTTCCTGGAAATAGACCTCCAGGCAGCCAGGCCCAGGCACGTGCCCGGGAAAGGTGCCCCAACCACGGTGAGGCCAGGCCAGGAGTGCCCAGTGGCCAAGTCCCACTTCCACGGGGATCTGCCCAGGGCACATGCCCGGGAAAGGTGCTTCAATCTCGGGGAAACTGTGAGGGAGACAAGGGCTGGCTAAGTCGACTTCCTGGAAATAGACCTCCAGGCACCCAGGCCCAGGCACATGCCCGGGAAAGGTGCTTCAATCTCGGGGAGACTGTGAGGGAGACAAGGGGTGGCTAAGTCGACATTCCGGAATTGCGACCTCAGGGCAGCCAGGCCCAGGCACATGCCCGGGAAAGGTGCTTCAATCTTGGGGAGACTGTGAGGGAGACAAGGGGTGGCTAAGTCGACTTCCTGGAAATAGACCTCCAGGCACCCAGGCCCAGGCGCTTACCCGGGAAAGGTGCTTCAATCTTGGGGAGACTGTGAGGGAGACAAGGGGTGGCTAAGTCGACATTCCGGAATTGCGACCTCAGGGCAGCCAGGCCCAGGCACATGCCCGGGAAAGGTTCTTCAATCTTGGGGAGACTGTGAGGGAGACAAGGGGTGGCTAAGTCGACTTCCTGGAAATAGACCTCCAGGCACCCAGGCCCAGGCGCTTACACGGGGAAAGGTGCTTCAATCTTGGGGAGACTGTGAGGGAGACAAGGGCTGGCTAAGTCGACTTCCTGGAAATAGACCTCCAGGCACCCAGGCCCAGGCACATGCCCGGGAAAGGTGCTTCAATCTCGGGGAGACTGTGAGGGAGACAAGGGGTGGCTAAGTCGACATTCCTGGAAATAGACCTCCAGGCAGCCAGGCCCAGGCACGTGCCCGAGAAAAGTGCTTCAATCTCGGGGAAACTCTGAGGGAGACGAGGGCTGGATAAGTCGACTTCCTGGAAATAGACCTCCAGGCAGCCAGGCCCAGGCACGTGCCCGAGAAAAGTGCTTCAATCTCGGGGAAACTCTGAGGGAGACAAGGGCTGGATAAGTCGACTTCCTGGAAATAGACCTCCAGGCAGCCAGGCCCAGGCACGTGCCCGGGAAAAGTGCTTCAATCTCGGGGAAACTGTGAGGGAGACAAGGGGTGGCTAAGTCGACTTCCTGGAAATAGACCTCCAGGCACCCGGGCCCAGGCCCAGGCACAAATGCCCGGGAAAGGTGCCCCAACCCCGGGGAGGCCAGGCCAGGAGTGCCCAGTGGCCAAGTCCCACTTCCAGGGGGACCTGCCCAGGGCACATGCCCGGGAAAGGTGCCCCAACCCCGGGGAGGCCAGACCAGGAGTGCCTGGTTGGCTCAGTCCCACTTGCATGGTTCAAGTCACACAGGTGTTTGACTGACATTGTCAATGTTAGGAGTGCCTTGTGGCTCACTTCCTGTGGCTAAGTCCCACTCCCAGGGGGATCTGCCAAGGGCACATGCCCGGGAAAGGTGCTTCAATCTTGGGGAGACTGTGAGGGAGACAAGGGGTGGCTAAGTCGACTTCCTGGAAATAGACCTCCAGGCACCCAGGCCCAGGCGCTTACCCGAGAAAGGTGCTTCAATCTTGGGGAGGCTAGATTGGGAGTGCGTGGTGGCTAAGTCGACTTCCTGGAAATAGACCTCCAGGCACCCAGGCCCAGGCACATGCCCGGGAAAGGTGCTTCAATCTCGGGGAGACTGTGAGGGAGACAAGGGGTGGCTAAGTCGACATTCCGGAATTGCGACCTCAGGGCAGCCAGGCCCAGGCACATGCCGGGAAAGGTGCTTCAATCTTGGGGAGACTGTGAGGGAGACAAGGGGTGGCTAAGTCGACTTCCTGGAAATAGACCTCCAGGCACCCAGGCCCAGGCGCTTACCCGGGAAAGGTGCTTCAATCTTGGGGAGACTGTGAGGGAGACAAGGGGTGGCTAAGTCGACTTCCTGGAAATAGACCTCCAGGCACCCAGGCCCAGGCGCTTACCCGGGAAAGGTGCTTCAATCTTGGGGAGACTGTGAGGGAGACAAGGGGTGGCTAAGTCGACTTCCTGGAAATAGACCTCCAGGCACCCAGGCCCAGGCGCTTACCCGGGAAAGGTGCTTCAATCTTGGGGAGGCTAGATTGGGAGTGCGTGGTGGCTAAGTCGACTTCCTGGAAATAGACCTCCAGGCAGCCAGGCCCAGGCACATGCCCGGGAAAGGTGCTTCAATCTCGGGGAGACTGTGAGGGAGACAAGGGGTGGCTAAGTCGACTTCCTGGAAATAGACCTCCAGGCACCCAGGCCCAGGCACGTGCCCGGGAAAGGTGCCCCAACCACGGTGAGGCCAGGCCAGGAGTGCCCAGTGGCCAAGTCCCACTTCCACGGGGATCTGCCCAAGGCACATGCCCGGGAAAGGTGCTTCAATCTCGGGGAAACTGTGAGGGAGACAAGGGCTGGCTATGTCGACTTCCTGGAAATAGACCTCCAGGCAGCCAGGCCCAGGCACATGCCCGGGAAAGGTGCTTCAATCTCGGGGAGACTGTGAGGGAGACAAGGGGTGGGTAAGTCGACATTCCGGAATTGCGACCTCAGGGCAGCCAGGCCCAGGCACATGCCCGGGAAAGGTGCTTCAATCTTGGGGAGACTGTGAGGGAGACAAGGGGTGGCTAAGTCGACTTCCTGGAAATAGACCTCCAGGCAGCCAGGCCCAGGCACGTGCCCGGGAAAAGTGCTTCAATCTCGGGGAAACTGTGAGGGAGACAAGGGGTGGCTAAGTCGACTTCCTGGAAATAGACCTCCAGGCACCCAGGCTCAGGCACATGCCCGGGAAAGGTGCTTCAATCTCGGTGAGACTGTGAGGGAGACATAGGGTGGCTCAGTCGACTTCCTGGAAGAAGACCTCCATGGTCCCAGGCCCAGGCACGTGCCCGGGAAAGGTGCTTCAATCTCGGGGAAACTGTGAGGGAGACAAGGGCTGGATAAGTCGACTTCCTGGAAATAGACCTCCAGGCAGCCAGGCCCAGGCACGTGCCCGGGAAAAGTGCTTCAATCTCGGGGAAACTGTGAGGGAGACAAGGTCTGGCTAAGTCGACTTCCTGGAAATAGACCTCCAGGCAGCCAGGCCCAGGCACGTGCCCGGGAAAGGTGCCCCAACCACGGTGAGGCCAGGCCAGGAGTGCCCAGTGGCCAAGTCCCACTTCCACGGGGATCTGCCCAGGGCACATGCCCGGGAAAGGTGCTTCAATCTCGGGGAGACTGTGAGGGAGAGAAGGGGTGGCTAAGTCGACATTCCGGAATTGCGACCTCAGGGCAGCCAGGCCCAGGCACGTGCCCGGGAAAAGTGCTTCAATCTCGGGGAAACTGTGAGGGAGACAAGGGCTGGCTAAGTCGACTTCCTGGAAATAGACCTCCAGGCAGCCAGGCCCAGGCACGTGCCCGAGAAAAGTGCTTCAATCTCGGGGAAACTGTGAGGGAGACAAGGGCTGGATAAGTCGACTTCCTGGAAATAGACCTCCAGGCAGCCAGGCCCAGGCACGTGCCCGGGAAAAGTGCTTCAATCTCGGGGAAACTGTGAGGGAGACAAGGGCTGGCTAAGTCGACTTCCTGGAAATAGACCTCCAGGCAGCCAGGCCCAGGCACGTGCCCGGGAAAGGTGCTTCAATCTCGGGGAGGCTAGATTGGGAGTGCGTGGTGGCTAAGTCGACTTCCTGGAAATAGACCTCCAGGCACCCAGGCCCAGGCACATGCCCGGGAAAGGTGCTTCAATCTCGGTGAGACTGTGAGGGAGACAAGGGGTGGCTAAGTCGACATTCCGGAATTGCGACCTCCATGCTCCCAGGCCCAGGCACGTGCCCGGGAAAGGTGCCCCAACCACGGTGAGGCCAGGCCAGGAGTGCCCAGTGGCCAAGTCCCACTTCCACGGGGATCTGCCCAGGGCACATGCCCGGGAAAGGTGCTTCAATCTTGGGGAGGCTAGATTGGGAGTGCCTGGTGGCTAAGTCGACTTCCTGGAAATAGACCTCCAGGCACCCAGGCCCAGGCACATGCCCGGGAAAGGTGCTTCAATCTCGGGGAGACTGTGAGGGAGACAAGGGGTGGCTAAGTCGACATTCCGGAATTGCGACCTCCATGCTCCCAGGCCCAGGCACGTGCCCGGGAAAGGTGCTTCAATCTCGGGGAAACTGTGAGGGAGACAAGGGCTGGCTAAGTCGACTTCCTGGAAATAGACCTCCAGGCAGCCAGGCCCAGGCACGTGCCCGGGAAAGGTGCCCCAACCACGGTGAGGCCAGGCCAGGAGTGCCCAGTGGCCAAGTCCCACTTCCACGGGGATCTGCCCAGGGCACATGCCCGGGAAAGGTGCTTCAATCTCGGGGAAACTGTGAGGGAGACAAGGGCTGGCTAAGTCGACTTCCTGGAAATAGACCTCCAGGCACCCAGGCCCAGGCACATGCCCGGGAAAGGTGCTTCAATCTCGGGGAGACTGTGAGGGAGACAAGGGGTGGCTAAGTCGACATTCCGGAATTGCGACCTCAGGGCAGCCAGGCCCAGGCACATGCCCGGGAAAGGTGCTTCAATCTTGGGGAGACTGTGAGGGAGACAAGGGGTGGCTAAGTCGACTTCCTGGAAATAGACCTCCAGGCACCCAGGCCCAGGCGCTTACCCGGGAAAGGTGCTTCAATCTTGGGGAGACTGTGAGGGAGACAAGGGGTGGCTAAGTCGACATTCCGGAATTGCGACCTCAGGGCAGCCAGGCCCAGGCACATGCCCGGGAAAGGTTCTTCAATCTTGGGGAGACTGTGAGGGAGACAAGGGGTGGCTAAGTCGACTTCCTGGAAATAGACCTCCAGGCACCCAGGCCCAGGCGCTTACACGGGGAAAGGTGCTTCAATCTTGGGGAGACTGTGAGGGAGACAAGGGCTGGCTAAGTCGACTTCCTGGAAATAGACCTCCAGGCACCCAGGCCCAGGCACATGCCCGGGAAAGGTGCTTCAATCTTGGGGAGACTGTGAGGGAGACAAGGGGTGGCTAAGTCGACTTCCTGGAAATAGACCTCCAGGCACCCAGGCCCAGGCCTAGGCACAAATGCCCGGGAAAGGTGCCCCAACCCCGGGGAGGCCAGGCCAGGAGTGCCCAGTGGCCAAGTCCCACTTCCAGGGGGACCTGCCCAGGGCACATGCCCGGGAAAGGTGCCCCAACCCCGGGGAGGCCTGTGCAGGAGTGCCTGGTTGGCTAAGCCCCACTTCCAGGGGCTAAGTCCCCCTTTCAGTTGACAAGTCCCACAGATATTTGACTGACACTGTCAGTGTGAGGAATGCCTGGCTGCTTAGTCCACTTCCTGGAAGAAGACCTCCAGGCAGCCAGGCCCACCATCCGCACACGTTCACCCACTCTTAAGCACCCTTCCCGGGATACATGGATCACCGCTCCCCCTGGAGCTTCGTGCCCCTGGTACTGTAGTTCAATTCCAGGAAGTCTACTGTTGACTTCCTTGAAACGGACCTCCAGCCCACTTCCTGAACATGTTCACTCACCCTTAAGCACCCTTCCAGGAATAATACGTGCTTCGTGCCCCTGGTACCGTAGTAGGATTCCAGGAAGTCTACTGTTGACTTCCAGGAAACTGACCTACAGCCCACTTCCTGAACATGTTCAGCACCCTTCCCGGGATACATGGATAACCGTTCTCCCTGGAGCTTCGTGCCCCTGGTACTCTAGTTCAATTCCAGGAAGTCTACTGTTGACTTCCTTGAAATGGACCTCCAGCCCACTTCCTGAACATGTTCACTCACTCTTAAGCACCCTTCCAGGAATAATACGTGCTTCGTGCACCTGGTACCGTAGTTCAATTCCAGGAAGTCTACTGTTGACTTCCTTGAAATGGACCTCCAGCCCACTTCCTGAACATGTTCACTCACTCTTAAGCACTCTTCCCGGAATAATACGTGCTTCGTGCCCCTGGTACCATTGTTCGATTCCAGGAAGTCTACTGTTGACTTCCAGGAAACTGACCTCCAGCCCACTTCCTGAACATGTTCACTCTGTCTTAAGCACCGTTCCCGGAATACTTTAAGCTTCATGCCCCTAGTACCATAGTTTGTTTCCTGGAAGTCTACTGTTCACTTGTAGGAAATGTACCTCTTCCATTTCTGTGTGGGCATGGAAAATTGAATGTTGAGGGTGTTAGGGTTAGGGTTAGGGTTATGAGCTCAGCGACCATATCTGGAAATGCAGTAGCAATCCCGGAAAGGCCTCCATTCATTTGCTATGGGAGTTGGAATTGTTCACAGGTTAGCCAGTACACTACTCTGCACTGGCTAACCTAGCATTCATTTCCAGCAGTGAGCTACTAACTCTTTGCTTGGAGAGTTGGTATTCCACATTTGTCCCTTCCATGCGCGGGGTGGGTAAGTCAACATTCCGGAATTGTGACCTTCACGCAGACAGGCCCAGGCAGTTCCCCGGGAAAGGTGCTCCAAAATCGGGGAGACTGTGAGGGAGAGAAGGGGTGGCTAAGTCGACTTCCTGGAAATAGACCTCCAGGCACCCAGGCCCAGGCCCAGGCACAAATGCCCGGGAAAGGTGCCCCAACCCCGGGGAGGCCAGGCCAGGAGTGCCCAGTGGCCAAGTCCCACTTCCAGGGGGACCTGCCCAGGGCACATGCCCGGGAAAGGTGCCCCAACCCCGGGGAGGCCAGACCAGGAGTGCCTGGTTGGCTCAGTCCCACTTGCATGGTTCAAGTCACACAGGTGTTTCACTGACATTGTCAATGTTAGGAGTGCCTTGTGGCTCACTTCCTGTGGCTAAGTCCCACTCCCAGGGGGATCTGCCAAGGGCACATGCCCGGGAAAGGTGCTTCAATCTTGGGGAGACTGTGAGGGAGACAAGGGGTGGCTAAGTCGACTTCCTGGAAATAGACCTCCAGGCACCCAGGCCCAGGCGCTTACCCGAGAAAGGTGCTTCAATCTTGGGGAGGCTAGATTGGGAGTGCGTGGTGGCTAAGTCGACTTCCTGGAAATAGACCTCCAGGCACCCAGGCCCAGGCACATGCCCGGGAAAGGTGCTTCAATCTCGGGGAGACTGTGAGGGAGACAAGGGGTGGCTAAGTCGACATTCCGGAATTGCGACCTAAGGGCAGCCAGGCCCAGGCACATGCCCGAGAAAGGTGCTTCAATCTTGGGGAGGCTAGATTGGGAGTGCCTGGTGGCTAAGTAGACTTCCTGGAAATAGACCTCCAGGCACCCAGGCCCAGGCACATGCCCGGGAAAGGTGCTTCAATCTCGGTGAGACTGTGAGGGACAGAAGGGGTGGCTAAGTCGACATTCCGGAATTGCGACCTCCAGGCAGCCAGGCCCAGGCACGTGCCCGGGAAAGGTGCTTCAATCTCGGGGAAACTGTGAGGGAGACAAGGGCTGGCTAAGTCGACTTCCTGGAAATAGACCTCCAGGCAGCCAGGCCCAGGCACGTGCCCGGGAAAGGTGCCCCAACCCCGGGGAGGCCAGACCAGGAGTGCCTGGTTGGCTCAGTCCCACTTGCATGGTTCAAGTCACACAGGTGTTTGACTGACATTGTCAATGTTAGGAGTGCCTTGTGGCTCACTTCCTGTGGCTAAGTCCCACTCCCAGGGGGATCTGCCAAGGGCACATGCCCGGGAAAGGTGCTTCAATCTTGGGGAGACTGTGAGGGAGACAAGGGGTGGCTAAGTCGACTTCCTGGAAATAGACCTCCAGGCACCCAGGCCCAGGCGCTTACCCGGGAAAGGTGCTTCAATCTTGGGGAGGCTAGATTGGGAGTGCGTGGTGGCTAAGTCGACTTCCTGGAAATAGACCTCCAGGCACCCAGGCCCAGGCGCTTACCCGGGAAAGGTGCTTCAATCTTGGGGAGGCTAGATTGGGAGTGCGTGGTGGCTAAGTCGACTTCCTGGAAATAGACCTCCAGGCACCCAGGCCCAGGCACATGCCCGGGAAAGGTGCTTCAATCTCGGTGAGACTGTGAGGGACAGAAGGGGTGGCTAAGTCGACATTCCGGAATTGCGACCTCCAGGCAGCCAGGCCCAGGCAAAGGCCCGGGAAAGGTGCTTCAATCTCGGGGAAACTGTGAGGGAGATGAGGGGTGGCTAAGTCGACTTCCTGGAAACAGACCTCCAGGCAGCCAGGCCCAGGCGCTTGCCCGGGAAAGGTGCTTCAATCTTGGGGAGGCTAGATTGGGAGTGCGTGGTGGCTAAGTCGACTTCCTGGAAATAGACCTCCAGGCACCCAGGCCCAGGCACATGCCCGGGAAAGGTGCTTCAATCTCGGGGAGACTGTGAGGGAGACAAGGGGTGGCTAAGTCGACATTCCTGGAAATAGACCTCCAGGCAGCCAGGCCCAGGCACGTGCCCGAGAAAAGTGCTTCAATCTCGGGGAAACTCTGAGGGAGACGAGGGCTGGATAAGTCGACTTCCTGGAAATAGACCTCCAGGCAGCCAGGCCCAGGCACGTGCCCGAGAAAAGTGCTTCAATCTCGGGGAAACTCTGAGGGAGACAAGGGCTGGATAAGTCGACTTCCTGGAAATAGACCTCCAGGCAGCCAGGCCCAGGCACGTGCCCGGGAAAAGTGCTTCAATCTCGGGGAAACTGTGAGGGAGACAAGGGGTGGCTAAGTCGACTTCCTGGAAATAGACCTCCAGGCACCCAGGCTCAGGCACATGCCCGGGAAAGGTGCTTCAATCTCGGTGAGACTGTGAGGGAGACATAGGGTGGCTCAGTCAACTTCCTGGAAGAAGACCTCCATGGTCCCAGGCCCGGGCACATGCCCGGGAAAGGTGCTTCAATCTCGGGGAAACTGTGAGGGAGAGAAGGGCTGGCTAAGTCGACTTCCTGGAAATAGACCTCCAGGCAGCCAGGCCCAGGCACGTGCCCGGGAAAGGTGCCCCAACCACGGTGAGGCCAGGCCAGGAGTGCCCAGTGGCCAAGTCCCACTTCCACGGGGATCTGCCCAGGGCACATGCCCGGGAAAGGTGCTTCAATCTCGGGGAAACTGTGAGGGAGACAAGGGCTGGCTAAGTCGACTTCCTGGAAATAGACCTCCAGGCACCCAGGCCCAGGCGCTTACCCGGGAAAGGTGCTTCAATCTTGGGGAGGCTAGATTGGGAGTGCGTGGTGGCTAAGTCGACTTCCTGGAAATAGACCTCCAGGCACCCAGGCCCAGGCACATGCCCGGGAAAGGTGCTTCAATCTCGGTGAGACTGTGAGGGAGACAAGGGGTGGCTAAGTCGACATTCCGGAATTGCGACCTCCATGCTCCCAGGCCCAGGCACGTGCCCGGGAAAGGTGCCCCAACCACGGTGAGGCCAGGCCAGGAGTGCCCAGTGGCCAAGTCCCACTTCCACGGGGATCTGCCCAGGGCACATGCCCGGGAAAGGTGCTTCAATCTTGGGGAGGCTAGATTGGGAGTGCCTGGTGGCTAAGTCGACTTCCTGGAAATAGACCTCCAGGCACCCAGGCCCAGGCACATGCCCGGGAAAGGTGCTTCAATCTCGGGGAGACTGTGAGGGAGACAAGGGGTGGCTAAGTCGACATTCCGGAATTGCGACCTCCATGCTCCCAGGCCCAGGCACGTGCCCGGGAAAGGTGCTTCAATCTCGGGGAAACTGTGAGGGAGACAAGGGCTGGCTAAGTCGACTTCCTGGAAATAGACCTCCAGGCAGCCAGGCCCAGGCACGTGCCCGGGAAAGGTGCCCCAACCACGGTGAGGCCAGGCCAGGAGTGCCCAGTGGCCAAGTCCCACTTCCACGGGGATCTGCCCAGGGCACATGCCCGGGAAAGGTGCTTCAATCTCGGGGAAACTGTGAGGGAGACAAGGGCTGGCTAAGTCGACTTCCTGGAAATAGACCTCCAGGCACCCAGGCCCAGGCACATGCCCGGGAAAGGTGCTTCAATCTCGGGGAGACTGTGAGGGAGGCAAGGGGTGGCTAAGTCGACATTCCGGAATTGCGACCTCAGGGCAGCCAGGCCCAGGCACATGCCCGGGAAAGGTGCTTCAATCTTGGGGAGACTGTGAGGGAGACAAGGGGTGGCTAAGTCGACTTCCTGGAAATAGACCTCCAGGCACCCAGGCCCAGGCGCTTACCCGGGAAAGGTGCTTCAATCTTGGGGAGACTGTGAGGGAGACAAGGGGTGGCTAAGTCGACATTCCGGAATTGCGACCTCAGGGCAGCCAGGCCCAGGCACATGCCCGGGAAAGGTTCTTCAATCTTGGGGAGACTGTGAGGGAGACAAGGGGTGGCTAAGTCGACTTCCTGGAAATAGACCTCCAGGCACCCAGGCCCAGGCGCTTACACGGGGAAAGGTGCTTCAATCTTGGGGAGACTGTGAGGGAGACAAGGGCTGGCTAAGTCGACTTCCTGGAAATAGACCTCCAGGCACCCAGGCCCAGGCACATGCCCGGGAAAGGTGCTTCAATCTCGGGGAGACTGTGAGGGAGACAAGGGGTGGCTAAGTCGACATTCCTGGAAATAGACCTCCAGGCAGCCAGGCCCAGGCACGTGCCCGAGAAAAGTGCTTCAATCTCGGGGAAACTCTGAGGGAGACGAGGGCTGGATAAGTCGACTTCCTGGAAATAGACCTCCAGGCAGCCAGGCCCAGGCACGTGCCCGAGAAAAGTGCTTCAATCTCGGGGAAACTCTGAGGGAGACAAGGGCTGGATAAGTCGACTTCCTGGAAATAGACCTCCAGGCAGCCAGGCCCAGGCACGTGCCCGGGAAAAGTGCTTCAATCTCGGGGAAACTGTGAGGGAGACAAGGGGTGGCTAAGTCGACTTCCTGGAAATAGACCTCCAGGCACCCAGGCTCAGGCACATGCCCGGGAAAGGTGCTTCAATCTCGGTGAGACTGTGAGGGAGACATAGGGTGGCTCAGTCGACTTCCTGGAAGAAGACCTCCATGGTCCCAGGCCCGGGCACATGCCCGGGAAAGGTGCTTCAATCTCGGGGAAACTGTGAGGGAGAGAAGGGCTGGCTAAGTCGACTTCCTGGAAATAGACCTCCAGGCAGCCAGGCCCAGGCACGTGCCCGGGAAAGGTGCCCCAACCACGGTGAGGCCAGGCCAGGAGTGCCCAGTGGCCAAGTCCCACTTCCACGGGGATCTGCCCAGGGCACATGCCCGGGAAAGGTGCTTCAATCTCGGGGAAACTGTGAGGGAGACAAGGGCTGGCTAAGTCGACTTCCTGGAAATAGACCTCCAGGCACCCAGGCCCAGGCGCTTACCCGGGAAAGGTGCTTCAATCTTGGGGAGGCTAGATTGGGAGTGCGTGGTGGCTAAGTCGACTTCCTGGAAATAGACCTCCAGGCACCCAGGCCCAGGCACATGCCCGGGAAAGGTGCTTCAATCTCGGTGAGACTGTGAGGGAGACAAGGGGTGGCTAAGTCGACATTCCGGAATTGCGACCTCCATGCTCCCAGGCCCAGGCACGTGCCCGGGAAAGGTGCCCCAACCACGGTGAGGCCAGGCCAGGAGTGCCCAGTGGCCAAGTCCCACTTCCACGGGGATCTGCCCAGGGCACATGCCCGGGAAAGGTGCTTCAATCTTGGGGAGGCTAGATTGGGAGTGCCTGGTGGCTAAGTCGACTTCCTGGAAATAGACCTCCAGGCACCCAGGCCCAGGCACATGCCCGGGAAAGGTGCTTCAATCTCGGGGAGACTGTGAGGGAGACAAGGGGTGGCTAAGTCGACATTCCGGAATTGCGACCTCCATGCTCCCAGGCCCAGGCACGTGCCCGGGAAAGGTGCTTCAATCTCGGGGAAACTGTGAGGGAGACAAGGGCTGGCTAAGTCGACTTCCTGGAAATAGACCTCCAGGCAGCCAGGCCCAGGCACGTGCCCGGGAAAGGTGCCCCAACCACGGTGAGGCCAGGCCAGGAGTGCCCAGTGGCCAAGTCCCACTTCCACGGGGATCTGCCCAGGGCACATGCCCGGGAAAGGTGCTTCAATCTCGGGGAAACTGTGAGGGAGACAAGGGCTGGCTAAGTCGACTTCCTGGAAATAGACCTCCAGGCACCCAGGCCCAGGCACATGCCCGGGAAAGGTGCTTCAATCTCGGGGAGACTGTGAGGGAGACAAGGGGTGGCTAAGTCGACATTCCGGAATTGCGACCTCAGGGCAGCCAGGCCCAGGCACATGCCCGGGAAAGGTGCTTCAATCTTGGGGAGACTGTGAGGGAGACAAGGGGTGGCTAAGTCGACTTCCTGGAAATAGACCTCCAGGCACCCAGGCCCAGGCGCTTACCCGGGAAAGGTGCTTCAATCTTGGGGAGACTGTGAGGGAGACAAGGGGTGGCTAAGTCGACATTCCGGAATTGCGACCTCAGGGCAGCCAGGCCCAGGCACATGCCCGGGAAAGGTTCTTCAATCTTGGGGAGACTGTGAGGGAGACAAGGGGTGGCTAAGTCGACTTCCTGGAAATAGACCTCCAGGCACCCAGGCCCAGGCGCTTACACGGGGAAAGGTGCTTCAATCTTGGGGAGACTGTGAGGGAGACAAGGGCTGGCTAAGTCGACTTCCTGGAAATAGACCTCCAGGCACCCAGGCCCAGGCACATGCCCGGGAAAGGTGCTTCAATCTCGGGGAGACTGTGAGGGAGACAAGGGGTGGCTAAGTCGACATTCCTGGAAATAGACCTCCAGGCAGCCAGGCCCAGGCACGTGCCCGAGAAAAGTGCTTCAATCTCGGGGAAACTCTGAGGGAGACGAGGGCTGGATAAGTCGACTTCCTGGAAATAGACCTCCAGGCAGCCAGGCCCAGGCACGTGCCCGAGAAAAGTGCTTCAATCTCGGGGAAACTCTGAGGGAGACAAGGGCTGGATAAGTCGACTTCCTGGAAATAGACCTCCAGGCAGCCAGGCCCAGGCACGTGCCCGGGAAAAGTGCTTCAATCTCGGGGAAACTGTGAGGGAGACAAGGGGTGGCTAAGTCGACTTCCTGGAAATAGACCTCCAGGCACCCGGGCCCAGGCCCAGGCACAAATGCCCGGGAAAGGTGCCCCAACCCCGGGGAGGCCAGGCCAGGAGTGCCCAGTGGCCAAGTCCCACTTCCAGGGGGACCTGCCCAGGGCACATGCCCGGGAAAGGTGCCCCAACCCCGGGGAGGCCAGACCAGGAGTGCCTGGTTGGCTCAGTCCCACTTGCATGGTTCAAGTCACACAGGTGTTTGACTGACATTGTCAATGTTAGGAGTGCCTTGTGGCTCACTTCCTGTGGCTAAGTCCCACTCCCAGGGGGATCTGCCAAGGGCACATGCCCGGGAAAGGTGCTTCAATCTTGGGGAGACTGTGAGGGAGACAAGGGGTGGCTAAGTCGACTTCCTGGAAATAGACCTCCAGGCACCCAGGCCCAGGCGCTTACCCGAGAAAGGTGCTTCAATCTTGGGGAGGCTAGATTGGGAGTGCGTGGTGGCTAAGTCGACTTCCTGGAAATAGACCTCCAGGCACCCAGGCCCAGGCACATGCCCGGGAAAGGTGCTTCAATCTCGGGGAGACTGTGAGGGAGACAAGGGGTGGCTAAGTCGACATTCCGGAATTGCGACCTCAGGGCAGCCAGGCCCAGGCACATGCCCGGGAAAGGTGCTTCAATCTTGGGGAGACTGTGAGGGAGACAAGGGGTGGCTAAGTCGACTTCCTGGAAATAGACCTCCAGGCACCCAGGCCCAGGCGCTTACCCGGGAAAGGTGCTTCAATCTTGGGGAGACTGTGAGGGAGACAAGGGGTGGCTAAGTCGACTTCCTGGAAATAGACCTCCAGGCACCCAGGCCCAGGCGCTTACCCGGGAAAGGTGCTTCAATCTTGGGGAGACTGTGAGGGAGACAAGGGGTGGCTAAGTCGACTTCCTGGAAATAGACCTCCAGGCACCCAGGCCCAGGCGCTTACCCGGGAAAGGTGCTTCAATCTTGGGGAGGCTAGATTGGGAGTGCGTGGTGGCTAAGTCGACTTCCTGGAAATAGACCTCCAGGCAGCCAGGCCCAGGCACATGCCCGGGAAAGGTGCTTCAATCTCGGGGAAACTGTGAGGGAGACAAGGGCTGGATAAGTCGACTTCCTGGAAATAGACCTCCAGGCACCCAGGCCCAGGCACGTGCCCGGGAAAGGTGCCCCAACCACGGTGAGGCCAGGCCAGGAGTGCCCAGTGGCCAAGTCCCACTTCCACGGGGATCTGCCCAAGGCACATGCCCGGGAAAGGTGCTTCAATCTCGGGGAAACTGTGAGGGAGACAAGGGCTGGCTATGTCGACTTCCTGGAAATAGACCTCCAGGCAGCCAGGCCCAGGCACATGCCCGGGAAAGGTGCTTCAATCTCGGGGAGACTGTGAGGGAGACAAGGGGTGGCTAAGTCGACATTCCGGAATTGCGACCTCAGGGCAGCCAGGCCCAGGCACATGCCCGGGAAAGGTGCTTCAATCTTGGGGAGACTGTGAGGGAGACAAGGGGTGGCTAAGTCGACTTCCTGGAAATAGACCTCCAGGCAGCCAGGCCCAGGCACGTGCCCGGGAAAAGTGCTTCAATCTCGGGGAAACTGTGAGGGAGACAAGGGGTGGCTAAGTCGACTTCCTGGAAATAGACCTCCAGGCACCCAGGCTCAGGCACATGCCCGGGAAAGGTGCTTCAATCTCGGTGAGACTGTGAGGGAGACATAGGGTGGCTCAGTCGACTTCCTGGAAGAAGACCTCCATGGTCCCAGGCCCAGGCACGTGCCCGGGAAAGGTGCTTCAATCTCGGGGAAACTGTGAGGGAGACAAGGGCTGGATAAGTCGACTTCCTGGAAATAGACCTCCAGGCAGCCAGGCCCAGGCACGTGCCCGGGAAAAGTGCTTCAATCTCGGGGAAACTGTGAGGGAGACAAGGGCTGGCTAAGTCGACTTCCTGGAAATAGACCTCCAGGCAGCCAGGCCCAGGCACGTGCCCGGGAAAGGTGCCCCAACCACGGTGAGGCCAGGCCAGGAGTGCCCAGTGGCCAAGTCCCACTTCCACGGGGATCTGCCCAGGGCACATGCCCGGGAAAGGTGCTTCAATCTCGGGGAGACTGTGAGGGAGAGAAGGGGTGGCTAAGTCGACATTCCGGAATTGCGACCTCAGGGCAGCCAGGCCCAGGCACGTGCCCGGGAAAAGTGCTTCAATCTCGGGGAAACTGTGAGGGAGACAAGGGCTGGCTAAGTCGACTTCCTGGAAATAGACCTCCAGGCAGCCAGGCCCAGGCACGTGCCCGAGAAAAGTGCTTCAATCTCGGGGAAACTGTGAGGGAGACAAGGGCTGGATAAGTCGACTTCCTGGAAATAGACCTCCAGGCAGCCAGGCCAGGCACGTGCCCGGGAAAAGTGCTTCAATCTCGGGGAAACTGTGAGGGAGACAAGGGCTGGCTAAGTCGACTTCCTGGAAATAGACCTCCAGGCAGCCAGGCCCAGGCACGTGCCCGGGAAAGGTGCTTCAATCTTGGGGAGGCTAGATTGGGAGTGCGTGGTGGCTAAGTCGACTTCCTGGAAATAGACCTCCAGGCACCCAGGCCCAGGCACATGCCCGGGAAAGGTGCTTCAATCTCGGGGAGACTGTGAGGGAGACAAGGGGTGGCTAAGTCGACATTCCGGAATTGCGACCTCCATGCTCCCAGGCCCAGGCACGTGCCCGGGAAAGGTGCCCCAACCACGGTGAGGCCAGGCCAGGAGTGCCCAGTGGCCAAGTCCCACTTCCACGGGGATCTGCCCAGGGCACATGCCGGGAAAGGTGCTTCAATCTTGGGGAGGCTAGATTGGGAGTGCCTGGTGGCTAAGTCGACTTCCTGGAAATAGACCTCCAGGCACCCAGGCCCAGGCACATGCCCGGGAAAGGTGCTTCAATCTCGGGGAGACTGTGAGGGAGACAAGGGGTGGCTAAGTCGACATTCCGGAATTGCGACCTCCATGCTCCCAGGCCCAGGCACGTGCCCGGGAAAGGTGCTTCAATCTCGGGGAAACTGTGAGGGAGACAAGGGCTGGCTAAGTCGACTTCCTGGAAATAGACCTCCAGGCAGCCAGGCCCAGGCACGTGCCCGGGAAAGGTGCCCCAACCACGGTGAGGCCAGGCCAGGAGTGCCCAGTGGCCAAGTCCCACTTCCACGGGGATCTGCCCAGGGCACATGCCCGGGAAAGGTGCTTCAATCTCGGGGAAACTGTGAGGGAGACAAGGGCTGGCTAAGTCGACTTCCTGGAAATAGACCTCCAGGCACCCAGGCCCAGGCACATGCCCGGGAAAGGTGCTTCAATCTCGGGGAGACTGTGAGGGAGACAAGGGGTGGCTAAGTCGACATTCCGGAATTGCGACCTCAGGGCAGCCAGGCCCAGGCACATGCCCGGGAAAGGTGCTTCAATCTTGGGGAGACTGTGAGGGAGACAAGGGGTGGCTAAGTCGACTTCCTGGAAATAGACCTCCAGGCACCCAGGCCCAGGCGCTTACCCGGGAAAGGTGCTTCAATCTTGGGGAGACTGTGAGGGAGACAAGGGGTGGCTAAGTCGACATTCCGGAATTGCGACCTCAGGGCAGCCAGGCCCAGGCACATGCCCGGGAAAGGTTCTTCAATCTTGGGGAGACTGTGAGGGAGACAAGGGGTGGCTAAGTCGACTTCCTGGAAATAGACCTCCAGGCACCCAGGCCCAGGCGCTTACACGGGGAAAGGTGCTTCAATCTTGGGGAGACTGTGAGGGAGACAAGGGCTGGCTAAGTCGACTTCCTGGAAATAGACCTCCAGGCACCCAGGCCCAGGCACATGCCCGGGAAAGGTGCTTCAATCTCGGGGAGACTGTGAGGGAGACAAGGGGTGGCTAAGTCGACATTCCTGGAAATAGACCTCCAGGCAGCCAGGCCCAGGCACGTGCCCGAGAAAAGTGCTTCAATCTCGGGGAAACTCTGAGGGAGACGAGGGCTGGATAAGTCGACTTCCTGGAAATAGACCTCCAGGCAGCCAGGCCCAGGCACGTGCCCGAGAAAAGTGCTTCAATCTCGGGGAAACTCTGAGGGAGACAAGGGCTGGATAAGTCGACTTCCTGGAAATAGACCTCCAGGCAGCCAGGCCCAGGCACGTGCCCGGGAAAAGTGCTTCAATCTCGGGGAAACTGTGAGGGAGACAAGGGGTGGCTAAGTCGACTTCCTGGAAATAGACCTCCAGGCACCCAGGCTCAGGCACATGCCCGGGAAAGGTGCTTCAATCTCGGTGAGACTGTGAGGGAGACATAGGGTGGCTCAGTCGACTTCCTGGAAGAAGACCTCCATGGTCCCAGGCCCGGGCACATGCCCGGGAAAGGTGCTTCAATCTCGGGGAAACTGTGAGGGAGAGAAGGGCTGGCTAAGTCGACTTCCTGGAAATAGACCTCCAGGCAGCCAGGCCCAGGCACGTGCCCGGGAAAGGTGCCCCAACCACGGTGAGGCCAGGCCAGGAGTGCCCAGTGGCCAAGTCCCACTTCCACGGGGATCTGCCCAGGGCACATGCCCGGGAAAGGTGCTTCAATCTCGGGGAAACTGTGAGGGAGACAAGGGCTGGCTAAGTCGACTTCCTGGAAATAGACCTCCAGGCACCCAGGCCCAGGCGCTTACCCGGGAAAGGTGCTTCAATCTTGGGGAGGCTAGATTGGGAGTGCGTGGTGGCTAAGTCGACTTCCTGGAAATAGACCTCCAGGCACCCAGGCCCAGGCACATGCCCGGGAAAGGTGCTTCAATCTCGGGGAGACTGTGAGGGAGACAAGGGGTGGCTAAGTCGACATTCCGGAATTGCGACCTCCATGCTCCCAGGCCCAGGCACGTGCCCGGGAAAGGTGCCCCAACCACGGTGAGGCCAGGCCAGGAGTGCCCAGTGGCCAAGTCCCACTTCCACGGGGATCTGCCCAGGGCACATGCCCGGGAAAGGTGCTTCAATCTTGGGGAGGCTAGATTGGGAGTGCCTGGTGGCTAAGTCGACTTCCTGGAAATAGACCTCCAGGCACCCAGGCCCAGGCACATGCCCGGGAAAGGTGCTTCAATCTCGGGGAGACTGTGAGGGAGACAAGGGGTGGCTAAGTCGACATTCCGGAATTGCGACCTCCATGCTCCCAGGCCCAGGCACGTGCCCGGGAAAGGTGCTTCAATCTCGGGGAAACTGTGAGGGAGACAAGGGCTGGCTAAGTCGACTTCCTGGAAATAGACCTCCAGGCAGCCAGGCCCAGGCACGTGCCCGGGAAAGGTGCCCCAACCACGGTGAGGCCAGGCCAGGAGTGCCCAGTGGCCAAGTCCCACTTCCACGGGGATCTGCCCAGGGCACATGCCCGGGAAAGGTGCTTCAATCTCGGGGAAACTGTGAGGGAGACAAGGGCTGGCTAAGTCGACTTCCTGGAAATAGACCTCCAGGCACCCAGGCCCAGGCACATGCCCGGGAAAGGTGCTTCAATCTCGGGGAGACTGTGAGGGAGACAAGGGGTGGCTAAGTCGACATTCCGGAATTGCGACCTCAGGGCAGCCAGGCCCAGGCACATGCCCGGGAAAGGTGCTTCAATCTTGGGGAGACTGTGAGGGAGACAAGGGGTGGCTAAGTCGACTTCCTGGAAATAGACCTCCAGGCACCCAGGCCCAGGCGCTTACCCGGGAAAGGTGCTTCAATCTTGGGGAGACTGTGAGGGAGACAAGGGGTGGCTAAGTCGACATTCCGGAATTGCGACCTCAGGGCAGCCAGGCCCAGGCACATGCCCGGGAAAGGTTCTTCAATCTTGGGGAGACTGTGAGGGAGACAAGGGGTGGCTAAGTCGACTTCCTGGAAATAGACCTCCAGGCACCCAGGCCCAGGCGCTTACACGGGGAAAGGTGCTTCAATCTTGGGGAGACTGTGAGGGAGACAAGGGCTGGCTAAGTCGACTTCCTGGAAATAGACCTCCAGGCACCCAGGCCCAGGCACATGCCCGGGAAAGGTGCTTCAATCTCGGGGAGACTGTGAGGGAGACAAGGGGTGGCTAAGTCGACATTCCTGGAAATAGACCTCCAGGCAGCCAGGCCCAGGCACGTGCCCGAGAAAAGTGCTTCAATCTCGGGGAAACTCTGAGGGAGACGAGGGCTGGATAAGTCGACTTCCTGGAAATAGACCTCCAGGCAGCCAGGCCCAGGCACGTGCCCGAGAAAAGTGCTTCAATCTCGGGGAAACTCTGAGGGAGACAAGGGCTGGATAAGTCGACTTCCTGGAAATAGACCTCCAGGCAGCCAGGCCCAGGCACGTGCCCGGGAAAAGTGCTTCAATCTCGGGGAAACTGTGAGGGAGACAAGGGGTGGCTAAGTCGACTTCCTGGAAATAGACCTCCAGGCACCCGGGCCCAGGCCCAGGCACAAATGCCCGGGAAAGGTGCCCCAACCCCGGGGAGGCCAGGCCAGGAGTGCCCAGTGGCCAAGTCCCACTTCCAGGGGGACCTGCCCAGGGCACATGCCCGGGAAAGGTGCCCCAACCCCGGGGAGGCCAGACCAGGAGTGCCTGGTTGGCTCAGTCCCACTTGCATGGTTCAAGTCACACAGGTGTTTGACTGACATTGTCAATGTTAGGAGTGCCTTGTGGCTCACTTCCTGTGGCTAAGTCCCACTCCCAGGGGGATCTGCCAAGGGCACATGCCCGGGAAAGGTGCTTCAATCTTGGGGAGACTGTGAGGGAGACAAGGGGTGGCTAAGTCGACTTCCTGGAAATAGACCTCCAGGCACCCAGGCCCAGGCGCTTACCCGAGAAAGGTGCTTCAATCTTGGGGAGGCTAGATTGGGAGTGCGTGGTGGCTAAGTCGACTTCCTGGAAATAGACCTCCAGGCACCCAGGCCCAGGCACATGCCCGGGAAAGGTGCTTCAATCTCGGGGAGACTGTGAGGGAGGCAAGGGGTGGCTAAGTCGACATTCCGGAATTGCGACCTCAGGGCAGCCAGGCCCAGGCACATGCCCGGGAAAGGTGCTTCAATCTTGGGGAGACTGTGAGGGAGACAAGGGGTGGCTAAGTCGACTTCCTGGAAATAGACCTCCAGGCACCCAGGCCCAGGCGCTTACCCGGGAAAGGTGCTTCAATCTTGGGGAGACTGTGAGGGAGACAAGGGGTGGCTAAGTCGACTTCCTGGAAATAGACCTCCAGGCACCCAGGCCCAGGCGCTTACCCGGGAAAGGTGCTTCAATCTTGGGGAGACTGTGAGGGAGACAAGGGGTGGCTAAGTCGACTTCCTGGAAATAGACCTCCAGGCACCCAGGCCCAGGCGCTTACCCGGGAAAGGTGCTTCAATCTTGGGGAGGCTAGATTGGGAGTGCGTGGTGGCTAAGTCGACTTCCTGGAAATAGACCTCCAGGCAGCCAGGCCCAGGCACATGCCCGGGAAAGGTGCTTCAATCTCGGGGAAACTGTGAGGGAGACAAGGGGTGGCTAAGTCGACTTCCTGGAAATAGACCTCCAGGCACCCAGGCCCAGGCACGTGCCCGGGAAAGGTGCCCCAACCACGGTGAGGCCAGGCCAGGAGTGCCCAGTGGCCAAGTCCCACTTCCACGGGGATCTGCCCAGGGCACATGCCCGGGAAAGGTGCTTCAATCTCGGGGAAACTGTGAGGGAGACAAGGGCTGGCTATGTCGACTTCCTGGAAATAGACCTCCAGGCAGCCAGGCCCAGGCACATGCCCGGGGAAAGGTGCTTCAATCTCGGGGAGACTGTGAGGGAGACAAGGGGTGGGTAAGTCGACATTCCGGAATTGCGACCTCAGGGCAGCCAGGCCCAGGCACATGCCCGGGAAAGGTGCTTCAATCTTGGGGAGACTGTGAGGGAGACAAGGGGTGGCTAAGTCGACTTCCTGGAAATAGACCTCCAGGCAGCCAGGCCCAGGCACGTGCCCGGGAAAAGTGCTTCAATCTCGGGGAAACTGTGAGGGAGACAAGGGGTGGCTAAGTCGACTTCCTGGAAATAGACCTCCAGGCACCCAGGCTCAGGCACATGCCCGGGAAAGGTGCTTCAATCTCGGTGAGACTGTGAGGGAGACATAGGGTGGCTCAGTCGACTTCCTGGAAGAAGACCTCCATGGTCCCAGGCCCAGGCACGTGCCCGGGAAAGGTGCTTCAATCTCGGGGAAACTGTGAGGGAGACAAGGGCTGGATAAGTCGACTTCCTGGAAATAGACCTCCAGGCAGCCAGGCCCAGGCACGTGCCCGGGAAAAGTGCTTCAATCTCGGGGAAACTGTGAGGGAGACAAGGTCTGGCTAAGTCGACTTCCTGGAAATAGACCTCCAGGCAGCCAGGCCCAGGCACGTGCCCGGGAAAGGTGCCCCAACCACGGTGAGGCCAGGCCAGGAGTGCCCAGTGGCCAAGTCCCACTTCCACGGGGATCTGCCCAGGGCACATGCCCGGGAAAGGTGCTTCAATCTCGGGGAGACTGTGAGGGAGACAAGGGGTGGGTAAGTCGACATTCCGGAATTGCGACCTCAGGGCAGCCAGGCCCAGGCACGTGCCCGGGAAAAGTGCTTCAATCTCGGGGAAACTGTGAGGGAGACAAGGGCTGGCTAAGTCGACTTCCTGGAAATAGACCTCCAGGCAGCCAGGCCCAGGCACGTGCCCGAGAAAAGTGCTTCAATCTCGGGGAAACTGTGAGGGAGACAAGGGCTGGATAAGTCGACTTCCTGGAAATAGACCTCCAGGCAGCCAGGCCCAGGCACGTGCCCGGGAAAGGTGCTTCAATCTCGGGGAAACTGTGAGGGAGACAAGGGCTGGCTAAGTCGACTTCCTGGAAATAGACCTCCAGGCAGCCAGGCCCAGGCACGTGCCCGGGAAAGGTGCTTCAATCTTGGGGAGGCTAGATTGGGAGTGCGTGGTGGCTAAGTCGACTTCCTGGAAATAGACCTCCAGGCACCCAGGCCCAGGCACATGCCCGGGAAAGGTGCTTCAATCTCGGTGAGACTGTGAGGGAGACAAGGGGTGGCTAAGTCGACATTCCGGAATTGCGACCTCCATGCTCCCAGGCCCAGGCACGTGCCCGGGAAAGGTGCCCCAACCACGGTGAGGCCAGGCCAGGAGTGCCCAGTGGCCAAGTCCCACTTCCACGGGGATCTGCCCAGGGCACATGCCCGGGAAAGGTGCTTCAATCTTGGGGAGGCTAGATTGGGAGTGCCTGGTGGCTAAGTCGACTTCCTGGAAATAGACCTCCAGGCACCCAGGCCCAGGCACATGCCCGGGAAAGGTGCTTCAATCTCGGGGAGACTGTGAGGGAGACAAGGGGTGGCTAAGTCGACATTCCGGAATTGCGACCTCCATGCTCCCAGGCCCAGGCACGTGCCCGGGAAAGGTGCTTCAATCTCGGGGAAACTGTGAGGGAGACAAGGGCTGGCTAAGTCGACTTCCTGGAAATAGACCTCCAGGCAGCCAGGCCCAGGCACGTGCCCGGGAAAGGTGCCCCAACCACGGTGAGGCCAGGCCAGGAGTGCCCAGTGGCCAAGTCCCACTTCCACGGGGATCTGCCCAGGGCACATGCCCGGGAAAGGTGCTTCAATCTCGGGGAAACTGTGAGGGAGACAAGGGCTGGCTAAGTCGACTTCCTGGAAATAGACCTCCAGGCACCCAGGCCCAGGCACATGCCCGGGAAAGGTGCTTCAATCTCGGGGAGACTGTGAGGGAGACAAGGGGTGGCTAAGTCGACATTCCGGAATTGCGACCCTCAGGGCAGCCAGGCCCAGGCACATGCCCGGGAAAGGTGCTTCAATCTTGGGGAGACTGTGAGGGAGACAAGGGGTGGCTAAGTCGACTTCCTGGAAATAGACCTCCAGGCACCCAGGCCCAGGCGCTTACCCGGGAAAGGTGCTTCAATCTTGGGGAGACTGTGAGGGAGACAAGGGGTGGCTAAGTCGACATTCCGGAATTGCGACCTCAGGGCAGCCAGGCCCAGGCACATGCCCGGGAAAGGTTCTTCAATCTTGGGGAGACTGTGAGGGAGACAAGGGGTGGCTAAGTCGACTTCCTGGAAATAGACCTCCAGGCACCCAGGCCCAGGCGCTTACACGGGGAAAGGTGCTTCAATCTTGGGGAGACTGTGAGGGAGACAAGGGCTGGCTAAGTCGACTTCCTGGAAATAGACCTCCAGGCACCCAGGCCCAGGCACATGCCCGGGAAAGGTGCTTCAATCTTGGGGAGACTGTGAGGGAGACAAGGGGTGGCTAAGTCGACTTCCTGGAAATAGACCTCCAGGCACCCAGGCCCAGGCCTAGGCACAAATGCCCGGGAAAGGTGCCCCAACCCCGGGGAGGCCAGGCCAGGAGTGCCCAGTGGCCAAGTCCCACTTCCAGGGGGACCTGCCCAGGGCACATGCCCGGGAAAGGTGCCCCAACCCCGGGGAGGCCTGTGCAGGAGTGCCTGGTTGGCTAAGCCCCACTTCCAGGGGCTAAGTCCCCCTTTCAGTTGACAAGTCCCACAGATATTTGACTGACACTGTCAGTGTGAGGAATGCCTGGCTGCTTAGTCCACTTCCTGGAAGAAGACCTCCAGGCAGCCAGGCCCACCATCCGCACACGTTCACCCACTCTTAAGCACCCTTCCCGGGATACATGGATCACCGCTCCCCCTGGAGCTTCGTGCCCCTGGTACTGTAGTTCAATTCCAGGAAGTCTACTGTTGACTTCCTTGAAACGGACCTCCAGCCCACTTCCTGAACATGTTCACTCACCCTTAAGCACCCTTCCAGGAATAATACGTGCTTCGTGCCCCTGGTACCGTAGTAGGATTCCAGGAAGTCTACTGTTGACTTCCAGGAAACTGACCTACAGCCCACTTCCTGAACATGTTCAGCACCCTTCCCGGGATACATGGATAACCGTTCTCCCTGGAGCTTCGTGCCCCTGGTACTCTAGTTCAATTCCAGGAAGTCTACTGTTGACTTCCTTGAAATGGACCTCCAGCCCACTTCCTGAACATGTTCACTCACTCTTAAGCACCCTTCCAGGAATAATACGTGCTTCGTGCACCTGGTACCGTAGTTCAATTCCAGGAAGTCTACTGTTGACTTCCTTGAAATGGACCTCCAGCCCACTTCCTGAACATGTTCACTCACTCTTAAGCACTCTTCCCGGAATAATACGTGCTTCGTGCCCCTGGTACCATTGTTCGATTCCAGGAAGTCTACTGTTGACTTCCAGGAAACTGACCTCCAGCCCACTTCCTGAACATGTTCACTCTGTCTTAAGCACCGTTCCCGGAATACTTTAAGCTTCATGCCCCTAGTACCATAGTTTGTTTCCTGGAAGTCTACTGTTCACTTGTAGGAAATGTACCTCTTCCATTTCTGTGTGGGCATGGAAAATTGAATGTTGAGGGTGTAGTTAGGGTTAGGGTTAGGTTAGGGTTATGAGCTCAGCGACCATATCTGGAAATGCAGTAGCAATCCCGGAAAGGCCTCCATTCATTTGCTATGGGAGTTGGAATTGTTCACAGGTTAGCCAGTACACTACTCTGCACTGGCTAACCTAGCATTCATTTCCAGCAGTGAGCTACTAACTCTTTGCTTGGAGAGTTGGTATTCCACATTTGTCCCTTCCATGCGCGGGGTGGGTAAGTCAACATTCCGGAATTGTGACCTTCACGCAGACAGGCCCAGGCAGTTCCCCGGGAAAGGTGCTCCAAAATCAGGGAGACTGTGAGGGAGAGAAGGGGTGGCTAAGTCGACTTCCTGGAAATAGACCTCCAGGCACCCAGGCCCAGGCCCAGGCACAAATGCCCGGGAAAGGTGCCCCAACCCCGGGGAGGCCAGGCCAGGAGTGCCCAGTGGCCAAGTCCCACTTCCAGGGGGACCTGCCCAGGGCACATGCCCGGGAAAGGTGCCCCAACCCCGGGGAGGCCAGACCAGGAGTGCCTGGTTGGCTCAGTCCCACTTGCATGGTTCAAGTCACACAGGTGTTTCACTGACATTGTCAATGTTAGGAGTGCCTTGTGGCTCACTTCCTGTGGCTAAGTCCCACTCCCAGGGGGATCTGCCAAGGGCACATGCCCGGGAAAGGTGCTTCAATCTTGGGGAGACTGTGAGGGAGACAAGGGGTGGCTAAGTCGACTTCCTGGAAATAGACCTCCAGGCACCCAGGCCCAGGCGCTTACCCGAGAAAGGTGCTTCAATCTTGGGGAGGCTAGATTGGGAGTGCGTGGTGGCTAAGTCGACTTCCTGGAAATAGACCTCCAGGCACCCAGGCCCAGGCACATGCCCGGGAAAGGTGCTTCAATCTCGGGGAGACTAGTGAGGGAGACAAGGGGTGGCTAAGTCGACATTCCGGAATTGCGACCTCCATGCTCCCAGGCCCAGGCACATGCCCGGGAAAGGTGCTTCAATCTTGGGGAGGCTAGATTGGGAGTGCCTGGTGGCTAAGTAGACTTCCTGGAAATAGACCTCCAGGCACCCAGGCCCAGGCACATGCCCGGGAAAGGTGCTTCAATCTCGGTGAGACTGTGAGGGACAGAAGGGGTGGCTAAGTCGACATTCCGGAATTGCGACCTCCAGGCAGCCAGGCCCAGGCACATGCCCGGGAAAGGTGCTTCAATCTCGGGGAGGCTGTGAGGGAGACAAGGGCTGGCTAAGTCGACTTCCTGGAAATAGACCTCCAGGCAGCCAGGCCCAGGCACGTGCCCGGGAAAGGTGCCCCAACCCCGGGGAGGCCAGACCAGGAGTGCCTGGTTGGCTCAGTCCCACTTGCATGGTTCAAGTCACACAGGTGTTTGACTGACATTGTCAATGTTAGGAGTGCCTTGTGGCTCACTTCCTGTGGCTAAGTCCCACTCCCAGGGGGATCTGCCAAGGGCACATGCCCGGGAAAGGTGCTTCAATCTTGGGGAGACTGTGAGGGAGACAAGGGGTGGCTAAGTCGACTTCCTGGAAATAGACCTCCAGGCACCCAGGCCCAGGCGCTTACCCGGGAAAGGTGCTTCAATCTTGGGGAGGCTAGATTGGGAGTGCGTGGTGGCTAAGTCGACTTCCTGGAAATAGACCTCCAGGCACCCAGGCCCAGGCGCTTACCCGGGAAAGGTGCTTCAATCTTGGGGAGGCTAGATTGGGAGTGCGTGGTGGCTAAGTCGACTTCCTGGAAATAGACCTCCAGGCACCCAGGCCCAGGCACATGCCCGGGAAAGGTGCTTCAATCTCGGTGAGACTGTGAGGGACAGAAGGGGTGGCTAAGTCGACATTCCGGAATTGCGACCTCCAGGCAGCCAGGCCCAGGCAAAGGCCCGGGAAAGGTGCTTCAATCTCGGGGAAACTGTGAGGGAGATGAGGGGTGGCTAAGTCGACTTCCTGGAAACAGACCTCCAGGCAGCCAGGCCCAGGCGCTTGCCCGGGAAAGGTGCTTCAATCTTGGGGAGGCTAGATTGGGAGTGCGTGGTGGCTAAGTCGACTTCCTGGAAATAGACCTCCAGGCACCCAGGCCCAGGCACATGCCCGGGAAAGGTGCTTCAATCTCGGGGAGACTGTGAGGGAGACAAGGGGTGGCTAGTCGGCATTCCTGGAAATAGACCTCCAGGCAGCCAGGCCCAGGCACGTGCCCGAGAAAAGTGCTTCAATCTCGGGGAAACTCTGAGGGAGACGAGGGCTGGATAAGTCGACTTCCTGGAAATAGACCTCCAGGCAGCCAGGCCCAGGCACGTGCCCGAGAAAAGTGCTTCAATCTCGGGGAAACTCTGAGGGAGACAAGGGCTGGATAAGTCGACTTCCTGGAAATAGACCTCCAGGCAGCCAGGCCCAGGCACGTGCCCGGGAAAAGTGCTTCAATCTCGGGGAAACTGTGAGGGAGACAAGGGGTGGCTAAGTCGACTTCCTGGAAATAGACCTCCAGGCACCCAGGCTCAGGCACATGCCCGGGAAAGGTGCTTCAATCTCGGTGAGACTGTGAGGGAGACATAGGGTGGCTCAGTCGACTTCCTGGAAGAAGACCTCCATGGTCCCAGGCCCGGGCACATGCCCGGGAAAGGTGCTTCAATCTCGGGGAAACTGTGAGGGAGAGAAGGGCTGGCTAAGTCGACTTCCTGGAAATAGACCTCCAGGCAGCCAGGCCCAGGCACGTGCCCGGGAAAGGTGCCCCAACCACGGTGAGGCCAGGCCAGGAGTGCCCAGTGGCCAAGTCCCACTTCCACGGGGATCTGCCCAGGGCACATGCCCGGGAAAGGTGCTTCAATCTCGGGGAAACTGTGAGGGAGACAAGGGCTGGCTAAGTCGACTTCCTGGAAATAGACCTCCAGGCACCCAGGCCCAGGCGCTTACCCGGGAAAGGTGCTTCAATCTTGGGGAGGCTAGATTGGGAGTGCGTGGTGGCTAAGTCGACTTCCTGGAAATAGACCTCCAGGCACCCAGGCCCAGGCACATGCCCGGGAAAGGTGCTTCAATCTCGGGGAGACTGTGAGGGAGACAAGGGGTGGCTAAGTCGGCATTCCGGAATTGCGACCTCCATGCTCCCAGGCCCAGGCACGTGCCCGGGGAAGGTGCCCCAACCACGGTGAGGCCAGGCCAGGAGTGCCCAGTGGCCAAGTCCCACTTCCACGGGGATCTGCCCAGGGCACATGCCCGGGAAAGGTGCTTCAATCTTGGGGAGGCTAGATTGGGAGTGCCTGGTGGCTAAGTCGACTTCCTGGAAATAGACCTCCAGGCACCCAGGCCCAGGCACATGCCCGGGAAAGGTGCTTCAATCTCGGGGAGACTGTGAGGGAGACAAGGGGTGGCTAAGTCGACATTCCGGAATTGCGACCTCCATGCTCCCAGGCCCAGGCACGTGCCCGGGAAAGGTGCTTCAATCTCGGGGAAACTGTGAGGGAGACAAGGGCTGGCTAAGTCGACTTCCTGGAAATAGACCTCCAGGCAGCCAGGCCCAGGCACGTGCCCGGGAAAGGTGCCCCAACCACGGTGAGGCCAGGCCAGGAGTGCCCAGTGGCCAAGTCCCACTTCCACGGGGATCTGCCCAGGGCACATGCCCGGGAAAGGTGCTTCAATCTCGGGGAAACTGTGAGGGAGACAAGGGCTGGCTAAGTCGACTTCCTGGAAATAGACCTCCAGGCACCCAGGCCCAGGCACATGCCCGGGAAAGGTGCTTCAATCTCGGGGAGACTGTGAGGGAGACAAGGGGTGGCTAAGTCGACATTCCGGAATTGCGACCTCAGGGCAGCCAGGCCCAGGCACATGCCCGGGAAAGGTGCTTCAATCTTGGGGAGACTGTGAGGGAGACAAGGGGTGGCTAAGTCGACTTCCTGGAAATAGACCTCCAGGCACCCAGGCCCAGGCGCTTACCCGGGAAAGGTGCTTCAATCTTGGGGAGACTGTGAGGGAGACAAGGGGTGGCTAAGTCGACATTCCGGAATTGCGACCTCAGGGCAGCCAGGCCCAGGCACATGCCCGGGAAAGGTTCTTCAATCTTGGGGAGACTGTGAGGGAGACAAGGGGTGGCTAAGTCGACTTCCTGGAAATAGACCTCCAGGCACCCAGGCCCAGGCGCTTACACGGGGAAAGGTGCTTCAATCTTGGGGAGACTGTGAGGGAGACAAGGGCTGGCTAAGTCGACTTCCTGGAAATAGACCTCCAGGCACCCAGGCCCAGGCACATGCCCGGGAAAGGTGCTTCAATCTCGGGGAGACTGTGAGGGAGACAAGGGGTGGCTAAGTCGACATTCCTGGAAATAGACCTCCAGGCAGCCAGGCCCAGGCACGTGCCCGAGAAAAGTGCTTCAATCTCGGGGAAACTCTGAGGGAGACGAGGGCTGGATAAGTCGACTTCCTGGAAATAGACCTCCAGGCAGCCAGGCCCAGGCACGTGCCCGAGAAAAGTGCTTCAATCTCGGGGAAACTCTGAGGGAGACAAGGGCTGGATAAGTCGACTTCCTGGAAATAGACCTCCAGGCAGCCAGGCCCAGGCACGTGCCCGGGAAAAGTGCTTCAATCTCGGGGAAACTGTGAGGGAGACAAGGGTGGCTAAGTCGACTTCCTGGAAATAGACCTCCAGGCACCCAGGCTCAGGCACATGCCCGGGAAAGGTGCTTCAATCTCGGTGAGACTGTGAGGGAGACATAGGGTGGCTCAGTCGACTTCCTGGAAGAAGACCTCCATGGTCCCAGGCCCGGGCACATGCCCGGGAAAGGTGCTTCAATCTCGGGGAAACTGTGAGGGAGAGAAGGGCTGGCTAAGTCGACTTCCTGGAAATAGACCTCCAGGCAGCCAGGCCCAGGCACGTGCCCGGGAAAGGTGCCCCAACCACGGTGAGGCCAGGCCAGGAGTGCCCAGTGGCCAAGTCCCACTTCCACGGGGATCTGCCCAGGGCACATGCCCGGGAAAGGTGCTTCAATCTCGGGGAAACTGTGAGGGAGACAAGGGCTGGCTAAGTCGACTTCCTGGAAATAGACCTCCAGGCACCCAGGCCCAGGCGCTTACCCGGGAAAGGTGCTTCAATCTTGGGGAGGCTAGATTGGGAGTGCGTGGTGGCTAAGTCGACTTCCTGGAAATAGACCTCCAGGCACCCAGGCCCAGGCACATGCCCGGGAAAGGTGCTTCAATCTCGGTGAGACTGTGAGGGAGACAAGGGGTGGCTAAGTCGACATTCCGGAATTGCGACCTCCATGCTCCCAGGCCCAGGCACGTGCCCGGGAAAGGTGCCCCAACCACGGTGAGGCCAGGCCAGGAGTGCCCAGTGGCCAAGTCCCACTTCCACGGGGATCTGCCCAGGGCACATGCCCGGGAAAGGTGCTTCAATCTTGGGGAGGCTAGATTGGGAGTGCCTGGTGGCTAAGTCGACTTCCTGGAAATAGACCTCCAGGCACCCAGGCCCAGGCACATGCCCGGGAAAGGTGCTTCAATCTTGGGGAGACTGTGAGGGAGACAAGGGGTGGCTAAGTCGACATTCCGGAATTGCGACCTCCATGCTCCCAGGCCCAGGCACGTGCCCGGGAAAGGTGCTTCAATCTCGGGGAAACTGTGAGGGAGACAAGGGCTGGCTAAGTCGACTTCCTGGAAATAGACCTCCAGGCAGCCAGGCCCAGGCACGTGCCCGGGAAAGGTGCCCCAACCACGGTGAGGCCAGGCCAGGAGTGCCCAGTGGCCAAGTCCCACTTCCACGGGGATCTGCCCAGGGCACATGCCCGGGAAAGGTGCTTCAATCTCGGGGAAACTGTGAGGGAGACAAGGGCTGGCTAAGTCGACTTCCTGGAAATAGACCTCCAGGCACCCAGGCCCAGGCACATGCCCGGGAAAGGTGCTTCAATCTCGGGGAGACTGTGAGGGAGACAAGGGGTGGCTAAGTCGACATTCCGGAATTGCGACCTCAGGGCAGCCAGGCCCAGGCACATGCCCGGGAAAGGTGCTTCAATCTTGGGGAGACTGTGAGGGAGACAAGGGGTGGCTAAGTCGACTTCCTGGAAATAGACCTCCAGGCACCCAGGCCCAGGCGCTTACACGGGGAAAGGTGCTTCAATCTTGGGGAGACTGTGAGGGAGACAAGGGGTGGCTAAGTCGACATTCCGGAATTGCGACCTCAGGGCAGCCAGGCCCAGGCACATGCCCGGGAAAGGTTCTTCAATCTTGGGGAGACTGTGAGGGAGACAAGGGGTGGCTAAGTCGACTTCCTGGAAATAGACCTCCAGGCACCCAGGCCCAGGCGCTTACACGGGGAAAGGTGCTTCAATCTTGGGAGACTGTGAGGGAGACAAGGGCTGGCTAAGTCGACTTCCTGGAAATAGACCTCCAGGCACCCAGGCCCAGGCACATGCCCGGGAAAGGTGCTTCAATCTCGGGGAGACTGTGAGGGAGACAAGGGGTGGCTAAGTCGACATTCCTGGAAATAGACCTCCAGGCAGCCAGGCCCAGGCACGTGCCCGAGAAAAGTGCTTCAATCTCGGGGAAACTCTGAGGGAGACGAGGGCTGGATAAGTCGACTTCCTGGAAATAGACCTCCAGGCAGCCAGGCCCAGGCACGTGCCCGAGAAAAGTGCTTCAATCTCGGGGAAACTCTGAGGGAGACAAGGGCTGGATAAGTCGACTTCCTGGAAATAGACCTCCAGGCAGCCAGGCCCAGGCACGTGCCCGGGAAAAGTGCTTCAATCTCGGGGAAACTGTGAGGGAGACAAGGGGTGGCTAAGTCGACTTCCTGGAAATAGACCTCCAGGCACCCAGGCTCAGGCACATGCCCGGGAAAGGTGCTTCAATCTCGGTGAGACTGTGAGGGAGACATAGGGTGGCTCAGTCGACTTCCTGGAAGAAGACCTCCATGGTCCCAGGCCCGGGCACATGCCCGGGAAAGGTGCTTCAATCTCGGGGAAACTGTGAGGGAGAGAAGGGCTGGCTAAGTCGACTTCCTGGAAATAGACCTCCAGGCAGCCAGGCCCAGGCACGTGCCCGGGAAAGGTGCCCCAACCACGGTGAGGCCAGGCCAGGAGTGCCCAGTGGCCAAGTCCCACTTCCACGGGGATCTGCCCAGGGCACATGCCCGGGAAAGGTGCTTCAATCTCGGGGAAACTGTGAGGGAGACAAGGGCTGGCTAAGTCGACTTCCTGGAAATAGACCTCCAGGCACCCAGGCCCAGGCGCTTACCCGGGAAAGGTGCTTCAATCTTGGGGAGGCTAGATTGGGAGTGCGTGGTGGCTAAGTCGACTTCCTGGAAATAGACCTCCAGGCACCCAGGCCCAGGCACATGCCCGGGAAAGGTGCTTCAATCTCGGTGAGACTGTGAGGGAGACAAGGGGTGGCTAAGTCGACATTCCGGAATTGCGACCTCCATGCTCCCAGGCCCAGGCACGTGCCCGGGAAAGGTGCCCCAACCACGGTGAGGCCAGGCCAGGAGTGCCCAGTGGCCAAGTCCCACTTCCACGGGGATCTGCCCAGGGCACATGCCCGGGAAAGGTGCTTCAATCTTGGGGAGGCTAGATTGGGAGTGCCTGGTGGCTAAGTCGACTTCCTGGAAATAGACCTCCAGGCACCCAGGCCCAGGCACATGCCCGGGAAAGGTGCTTCAATCTCGGGGAGACTGTGAGGGAGACAAGGGGTGGCTAAGTCGACATTCCGGAATTGCGACCTCCATGCTCCCAGGCCCAGGCACGTGCCCGGGAAAGGTGCTTCAATCTCGGGGAAACTGTGAGGGAGACAAGGGCTGGCTAAGTCGACTTCCTGGAAATAGACCTCCAGGCAGCCAGGCCCAGGCACGTGCCCGGGAAAGGTGCCCCAACCACGGTGAGGCCAGGCCAGGAGTGCCCAGTGGCCAAGTCCCACTTCCACGGGGATCTGCCCAGGGCACATGCCCGGGAAAGGTGCTTCAATCTCGGGGAAACTGTGAGGGAGACAAGGGCTGGCTAAGTCGACTTCCTGGAAATAGACCTCCAGGCACCCAGGCCCAGGCACATGCCCGGGAAAGGTGCTTCAATCTCGGGGAGACTGTGAGGGAGACAAGGGTGGCTAAGTCGACATTCCGGAATTGCGACCTCAGGGCAGCCAGGCCCAGGCACATGCCCGGGAAAGGTGCTTCAATCTTGGGGAGACTGTGAGGGAGACAAGGGGTGGCTAAGTCGACTTCCTGGAAATAGACCTCCAGGCACCCAGGCCCAGGCGCTTACCCGGGAAAGGTGCTTCAATCTTGGGGAGACTGTGAGGGAGACAAGGGGTGGCTAAGTCGACATTCCGGAATTGCGACCTCAGGGCAGCCAGGCCCAGGCACATGCCCGGGAAAGGTGCTTCAATCTTGGGGAGACTGTGAGGGAGACAAGGGGTGGCTAAGTCGACTTCCTGGAAATAGACCTCCAGGCACCCAGGCCCAGGCGCTTACACGGGGAAAGGTGCTTCAATCTTGGGGAGACTGTGAGGGAGACAAGGGCTGGCTAAGTCGACTTCCTGGAAATAGACCTCCAGGCACCCAGGCCCAGGCACATGCCCGGGAAAGGTGCTTCAATCTTGGGGAGACTGTGAGGGAGACAAGGGGTGGCTAAGTCGACTTCCTGGAAATAGACCTCCAGGCACCCAGGCCCACCCCTAGGCACAAATGCTCGGAAAAGGAGCCCGACCCCGGGGAGGCCAGGCCAGGAGTGCCCAGTGGCCAAGTCCCACTTCCAGGGGGACCTGCCCAGGGCACATGCCCGGGAAAGGTGCCCCAACCCCGGGGAGGCCTGTGCAGGAGTGCCTGGTTGGCTAAGCCCCACTTCCAGGGGCTAAGTCCCCCTTTCAGTTGACAAGTCCCACAGATATTTGACTGACACTGTCAGTGTGAGGAATGCCTGGCTGCTTAGTCCACTTCCTGGAAGAAGACCTCCAGGCAGCCAGGCCCACCATCCGCACACGTTCACCCACTCTTAAGCACCCTTCCCGGGATACATGGATCACCGCTCCCCCTGGAGCTTCGTGCCCCTGGTACTGTAGTTCAATTCCAGGAAGTCTACTGTTGACTTCCTTGAAACGGACCTCCAGCCCACTTCCTGAACATGTTCACTCACCCTTAAGCACCCTTCCAGGAATAATACGTGCTTCGTGCCCCTGGTACCGTAGTAGGATTCCAGGAAGTCTACTGTTGACTTCCAGGAAACTGACCTACAGCCCACTTCCTGAACATGTTCAGCACCCTTCCCGGGATACATGGATAACCGCTCCCCCTGGAGCTTCGTGCCCCTGGTACTCTAGTTCAATTCCAGGAAGTCTACTGTTGACTTCCTTGAAATGGACCTCCAGCCCACTTCCTGAACATGTTCACTCACTCTTAAGCACCCTTCCAGGAATAATACGTGCTTCGTGCCCCTGGTACCGTAGTTCAATTCCAGGAAGTCTACTGTTGACTTCCTTGAAATGGACCTCCAGCCCACTTCCTGAACATGTTCACTCACTCTTAAGCACTCTTCCCGGAATAATACGTGCTTCGTGCCCCTGGTACCATTGTTCGATTCCAGGAAGTCTACTGTTGACTTCCAGGAAACTGACCTCCAGCCCACTTCCTGAACATGTTCACTCTGTCTTAAGCACCGTTCCCGGAATACTTTAAGCTTCATGCCCCTAGTACCATAGTTTGTTTCCTGGAAGTCTACTGTTCACTTGTAGGAAATGTACCTCTTCCATTTCTGTGTGGGCATGGAAAATTGAATGTTGAGGGTGTTAGGGTTAGGGTTTAGGGTTATGAGCTCAGCGACCATATCTGGAAATGCAGTAGCAATCCCGGAAAGGCCTCCATTCATTTGCTATGGGAGTTGGAATTGTTCACAGGTTAGCCAGTACACTACTCTGCACTGGCTAACCTAGCATTCATTTCCAGCAGTGAGCTACTAACTCTTTGCTTGGAGAGTTGGTATTCCACATTTGTCCCTTCCATGCGCGGGGTGGGTAAGTCAACATTCCGGAATTGTGACCTTCACGCAGACAGGCCCAGGCAGTTCCCCGGGAAAGGTGCTCCAAAATCGGGGAAACTGTGAGGGAGACAAGGGGTGGCTAAGTCGACTTCCTGGAAATAGACCTCCAAGCACCCAGGCCCAGGCCCAGGCACAAATGCCCGGGAAAGGTGCCCCAACCCCGGGGAGGCCAGGCCAGGAGTGCCCAGTGGCCAAGTCCCACTTCCAGGGGGACCTGCCCAGGGCACATGCCCGGGAAAGGTGCCCCAACCCCGGGGAGGCCAGACCAGGAGTGCCTGGTTGGCTCAGTCCCACTTGCATGGTTCAAGTCACACAGGTGTTTCACTGACATTGTCAATGTTAGGAGTGCCTTGTGGCTCACTTCCTGTGGCTAAGTCCCACTCCCAGGGGGATCTGCCAAGGGCACATGCCCGGGAAAGGTGCTTCAATCTTGGGGAGACTGTGAGGGAGACAAGGGGTGGCTAAGTCGACTTCCTGGAAATAGACCTCCAGGCACCCAGGCCCAGGCGCTTACCCGAGAAAGGTGCTTCAATCTTGGGGAGGCTAGATTGGGAGTGCGTGGTGGCTAAGTCGACTTCCTGGAAATAGACCTCCAGGCACCCAGGCCCAGGCACATGCCCGGGAAAGGTGCTTCAATCTCGGGGAGACTGTGAGGGAGACAAGGGGTGGCTAAGTCGACATTCCGGAATTGCGACCTCAGGGCAGCCAGGCCCAGGCACATGCCCGAGAAAGGTGCTTCAATCTTGGGGAGGCTAGATTGGGAGTGCCTGGTGGCTAAGTAGACTTCCTGGAAATAGACCTCCAGGCACCCAGGCCCAGGCACATGCCCGGGAAAGGTGCTTCAATCTCGGTGAGACTGTGAGGGACAGAAGGGGTGGCTAAGTCGACATTCCGGAATTGCGACCTCCAGGCAGCCAGGCCCAGGCACGTGCCCGGGAAAGGTGCTTCAATCTCGGGGAAACTGTGAGGGAGACAAGGGCTGGCTAAGTCGACTTCCTGGAAATAGACCTCCAGGCAGCCAGGCCCAGGCACGTGCCCGGGAAAGGTGCCCCAACCCCGGGGAGGCCAGACCAGGAGTGCCTGGTTGGCTCAGTCCCACTTGCATGGTTCAAGTCACACAGGTGTTTCACTGACATTGTCAATGTTAGGAGTGCCTTGTGGCTCACTTCCTGTGGCTAAGTCCCACTCCCAGGGGGATCTGCCAAGGGCACATGCCCGGGAAAGGTGCTTCAATCTTGGGGAGACTGTGAGGGAGACAAGGGGTGGCTAAGTCGACTTCCTGGAAATAGACCTCCAGGCACCCAGGCCCAGGCGCTTACCCGGGAAAGGTGCTTCAATCTTGGGGAGGCTAGATTGGGAGTGCGTGGTGGCTAAGTCGACTTCCTGGAAATAGACCTCCAGGCACCCAGGCCCAGGCGCTTACCCGGGAAAGGTGCTTCAATCTTGGGGAGGCTAGATTGGGAGTGCGTGGTGGCTAAGTCGACTTCCTGGAAATAGACCTCCAGGCACCCAGGCCCAGGCACATGCCCGGGAAAGGTGCTTCAATCTCGGTGAGACTGTGAGGGACAGAAGGGGTGGCTAAGTCGACATTCCGGAATTGCGACCTCCAGGCAGCCAGGCCCAGGCAAAGGCCCGGGAAAGGTGCTTCAATCTCGGGGAAACTGTGAGGGAGACGAGGGGTGGCTAAGTCGACTTCCTGGAAATAGACCTCCAGGCAGCCAGGCCCAGGCGCTTGCCCGGGAAAGGTGCTTCAATCTTGGGGAGGCTAGATTGGGAGTGCGTGGTGGCTAAGTCGACTTCCTGGAAATAGACCTCCAGGCACCCAGGCCCAGGCACATGCCCGGGAAAGGTGCTTCAATCTCGGGGAGACTGTGAGGGAGACAAGGGGTGGCTAAGTCGACATTCCTGGAAATAGACCTCCAGGCAGCCAGGCCCAGGCACGTGCCCGAGAAAAGTGCTTCAATCTCGGGGAAACTCTGAGGGAGACGAGGGCTGGATAAGTCGACTTCCTGGAAATAGACCTCCAGGCAGCCAGGCCCAGGCACGTGCCCGAGAAAAGTGCTTCAATCTCGGGGAAACTCTGAGGGAGACAAGGGCTGGATAAGTCGACTTCCTGGAAATAGACCTCCAGGCAGCCAGGCCCAGGCACGTGCCCGGGAAAAGTGCTTCAATCTCGGGGAAACTGTGAGGGAGACAAGGGGTGGCTAAGTCGACTTCCTGGAAATAGACCTCCAGGCACCCAGGCTCAGGCACATGCCCGGGAAAGGTGCTTCAATCTCGGTGAGACTGTGAGGGAGACATAGGGTGGCTCAGTCGACTTCCTGGAAGAAGACCTCCATGGTCCCAGGCCCGGGCACATGCCCGGGAAAGGTGCTTCAATCTCGGGGAAACTGTGAGGGAGAGAAGGGCTGGCTAAGTCGACTTCCTGGAAATAGACCTCCAGGCAGCCAGGCCCAGGCACGTGCCCGGGAAAGGTGCCCCAACCACGGTGAGGCCAGGCCAGGAGTGCCCAGTGGCCAAGTCCCACTTCCACGGGGATCTGCCCAGGGCACATGCCCGGGAAAGGTGCTTCAATCTCGGGGAAACTGTGAGGGAGACAAGGGCTGGCTAAGTCGACTTCCTGGAAATAGACCTCCAGGCACCCAGGCCCAGGCACTTGCCCGGGAAAGGTGCTTCAATCTTGGGGAGGCTAGGTTGGGAGTGCGTGGTGGCTAAGTCGACTTCCTGGAAATAGACCTCCAGGCACCCAGGCCCAGGCACATGCCCGGGAAAGGTGCTTCAATCTCGGTGAGACTGTGAGGGAGACAAGGGGTGGCTAAGTCGACATTCCGGAATTGCGACCTCCATGCTCCCAGGCCCAGGCACGTGCCCGGGAAAGGTGCCCCAACCACGGTGAGGCCAGGCCAGGAGTGCCCAGTGGCCAAGTCCCACTTCCACGGGGATCTGCCCAGGGCACATGCCCGGGAAAGGTGCTTCAATCTTGGGGAGGCTAGATTGGGAGTGCGTGGTGGCTAAGTCGACTTCCTGGAAATAGACCTCCAGGCACCCAGGCCCAGGCACATGCCCGGGAAAGGTGCTTCAATCTCGGGGAGACTGTGAGGGAGACAAGGGGTGGCTAAGTCGACATTCCGGAATTGCGACCTCCATGCTCCCAGGCCCAGGCACGTGCCCGGGAAAGGTGCTTCAATCTCGGGGAAACTGTGAGGGAGACAAGGGCTGGCTAAGTCGACTTCCTGGAAATAGACCTCCAGGCAGCCAGGCCCAGGCACGTGCCCGGGAAAGGTGCCCCAACCACGGTGAGGCCAGGCCAGGAGTGCCCAGTGGCCAAGTCCCACTTCCACGGGGATCTGCCCAGGGCACATGCCCGGGAAAGGTGCTTCAATCTCGGGGAAACTGTGAGGGAGACAAGGGCTGGCTAAGTCGACTTCCTGGAAATAGACCTCCAGGCACCCAGGCCCAGGCACATGCCCGGGAAAGGTGCTTCAATCTCGGGGAGACTGTGAGGGAGACAAGGGGTGGCTAAGTCGACATTCCGGAATTGCGACCTCAGGGCAGCCAGGCCCAGGCACATGCCCGGGAAAGGTGCTTCAATCTCGGGGAGACTGTGAGGGAGACAAGGGGTGGCTAAGTCGACTTCCTGGAAATAGACCTCCAGGCACCCAGGCCCAGGCGCTTACCCGGGAAAGGTGCTTCAATCTTGGGGAGACTGTGAGGGAGACAAGGGGTGGCTAAGTCGACATTCCGGAATTGCGACCTCAGGGCAGCCAGGCCCAGGCACATGCCCGGGAAAGGTTCTTCAATCTTGGGGAGACTGTGAGGGAGACAAGGGGTGGCTAAGTCGACTTCCTGGAAATAGACCTCCAGGCACCCAGGCCCAGGCGCTTACACGGGGAAAGGTGCTTCAATCTTGGGGAGACTGTGAGGGAGACAAGGGCTGGCTAAGTCGACTTCCTGGAAATAGACCTCCAGGCACCCAGGCCCAGGCACATGCCCGGGAAAGGTGCTTCAATCTCGGGGAGACTGTGAGGGAGACAAGGGGTGGCTAAGTCGACATTCCTGGAAATAGACCTCCAGGCAGCCAGGCCCAGGCACGTGCCCGAGAAAAGTGCTTCAATCTCGGGGAAACTCTGAGGGAGACGAGGGCTGGATAAGTCGACTTCCTGGAAATAGACCTCCAGGCAGCCAGGCCCAGGCACGTGCCCGAGAAAAGTGCTTCAATCTCGGGGAAACTCTGAGGGAGACGAGGGCTGGATAAGTCGACTTCCTGGAAATAGACCTCCAGGCAGCCAGGCCCAGGCACGTGCCCGGGAAAAGTGCTTCAATCTCGGGGAAACTCTGAGGGAGACAAGGGGTGGCTAAGTCGACTTCCTGGAAATAGACCTCCAGGCACCCAGGCCCAGGCCCAGGCACAAATGCCCGGGAAAGGTGCCCCAACCCCGGGGAGGCCAGGCCAGGAGTGCCCAGTGGCCAAGTCCCACTTCCAGGGGGACCTGCCCAGGGCACATGCCCGGGAAAGGTGCCCCAACCCCGGGGAGGCCAGACCAGGAGTGCCTGGTTGGCTCAGTCCCACTTGCATGGTTCAAGTCACACAGGTGTTTGACTGACATTGTCAATGTTAGGAGTGCCTTGTGGCTCACTTCCTGTGGCTAAGTCCCACTCCCAGGGGGATCTGCCAAGGGCACATGCCCGGGAAAGGTGCTTCAATCTTGGGGAGACTGTGAGGGAGACAAGGGGTGGCTAAGTCGACTTCCTGGAAATAGACCTCCAGGCACCCAGGCCCAGGCGCTTACCCGAGAAAGGTGCTTCAATCTTGGGGAGGCTAGATTGGGAGTGCGTGGTGGCTAAGTCGACTTCCTGGAAATAGACCTCCAGGCACCCAGGCCCAGGCACATGCCCGGGAAAGGTGCTTCAATCTCGGGGAGACTGTGAGGGAGACAAGGGGTGGCTAAGTCGACATTCCGGAATTGCGACCTCAGGGCAGCCAGGCCCAGGCACATGCCCGGGAAAGGTTCTTCAATCTTGGGGAGACTGTGAGGGAGACAAGGGGTGGCTAAGTCGACTTCCTGGAAATAGACCTCCAGGCACCCAGGCCCAGGCGCTTACCCGGGAAAGGTGCTTCAATCTTGGGGAGACTGTGAGGGAGACAAGGGGTGGCTAAGTCGACTTCCTGGAAATAGACCTCCAGGCACCCAGGCCCAGGCGCTTACCCGGGAAAGGTGCTTCAATCTTGGGGAGACTGTGAGGGAGACAAGGGGTGGCTAAGTCGACTTCCTGGAAATAGACCTCCAGGCACCCAGGCCCAGGCGCTTACCCGGGAAAGGTGCTTCAATCTTGGGGAGGCTAGATTGGGAGTGCGTGGTGGCTAAGTCGACTTCCTGGAAATAGACCTCCAGGCAGCCAGGCCCAGGCACATGCCCGGGAAAGGTGCTTCAATCTCGGGGAAACTGTGAGGGAGACAAGGGGTGGCTAAGTCGACTTCCTGGAAATAGACCTCCAGGCAGCCAGGCCCAGGCACGTGCCCGGGAAAGGTGCCCCAACCACGGTGAGGCCAGGCCAGGAGTGCCCAGTGGCCAAGTCCCACTTCCACGGGGATCTGCCCAAGGCACATGCCCGGGAAAGGTGCTTCAATCTCGGGGAAACTGTGAGGGAGACAAGGGCTGGCTATGTCGACTTCCTGGAAATAGACCTCCAGGCAGCCAGGCCCAGGCACATGCCCGGGAAAGGTGCTTCAATCTCGGGGAGACTGTGAGGGAGACAAGGGGTGGGTAAGTCGACATTCCGGAATTGCGACCTCAGGGCAGCCAGGCCCAGGCACATGCCCGGGAAAGGTGCTTCAATCTTGGGGAGACTGTGAGGGAGACAAGGGGTGGCTAAGTCGACTTCCTGGAAATAGACCTCCAGGCAGCCAGGCCCAGGCACGTGCCCGGGAAAAGTGCTTCAATCTCGGGGAAACTGTGAGGGAGACAAGGGGTGGCTAAGTCGACTTCCTGGAAATAGACCTCCAGGCACCCAGGCTCAGGCACATGCCCGGGAAAGGTGCTTCAATCTCGGGGAAACTGTGAGGGAGACATAGGGTGGCTCAGTCGACTTCCTGGAAGAAGACCTCCATGGTCCCAGGCCCAGGCACGTGCCCGGGAAAGGTGCTTCAATCTCGGGGAAACTGTGAGGGAGACAAGGGCTGGATAAGTCGACTTCCTGGAAATAGACCTCCAGGCAGCCAGGCCCAGGCACGTGCCCGGGAAAAGTGCTTCAATCTCGGGGAAACTGTGAGGGAGACAAGGGGTGGCTAAGTCGACTTCCTGGAAATAGACCTCCAGGCAGCCAGGCCCAGGCACGTGCCCGGGAAAGGTGCCCCAACCACGGTGAGGCCAGGCCAGGAGTGCCCAGTGGCCAAGTCCCACTTCCACGGGGATCTGCCCAGGGCACATGCCCGGGAAAGGTGCTTCAATCTCGGGGAGACTGTGAGGGAGAGAAGGGGTGGCTAAGTCGACATTCCGGAATTGCGACCTCAGGGCAGCCAGGCCC
>NW_021144823.1:0-2500 GCF_900634625.1 Parambassis ranga | reverse complement strand
AGGAGCTGTGATTTCACCAATCCTTTGTGTGTATGTTTGGGATGAAAACTCGTTTTAAACAAAAGAGCATGTGTATCAGTTTCCTTAAAATGAACTTTAACATCTAATTTATGTGTTTGATTGTATGAGGATCCTTTGTAGACTGTAGTATCTAAAAAATGAATAAATTGTTCATGAACCTCGTATTTAAGCTTGATGGATGGATCATGTGAATTTAAAATCTGATGAAATTCTTGAAATTGTTCCAAAGTCCCAATCCAAATTCCCCAAATATCATCTAAATACCTTAAATACTGCATGGGTTTTATAACACATTTTGCCAGTGCTTGGGCCTCCCAATTTGCCATAAAAATGTTTGCATAAGCAGGGGAAAACTTTTTACCCATTGCAGTTCCCTTAATCTGCAAAAAAAAATTCCCCATTGAACTCAAAATCATTTTTAGTCAAATTAATTTCCAACAATTGAAGTATTTGTTCGTCTGGTCTTTTTGGATCCGGATTCAACTGAAAATATTTTGAACTGCTGTCAATCCCGCTTGGGTATCAATGTTCGTATACATGCTATCTATATCCATGGTAAAAAACAGGGAATTTGGAGGAACTGTCAAATTTTTAATTATTTCGATGAAATGATATGTATCTTTAACATATGAGGCATGTTTGACCGACAAGGGATTCAAAAAATAATCCACATATTCTGCAACTCGGTAGGTCTCGCTACCACAATCCGACACAATAGGTCTACCCGGTGGCGTTCTAAATGGAACAGGCCAAGTTTCAGGAGGTTTATGAATTTTTGGTAACATATAGAACCTTCTTGGTCTAGGTGAAATTTCCCCTTTAAGATAACTATTTTGATTGGCATTAATAAATTTAGTCCGTTTTAGCTGATCCAATATATTGTGAATTATGGGGACCGTTTCCAAATAGATTGGCTGGTCTAATTTTTTATAATACCGTTCATCTGATAACTGACGATAACCTTCCTCCACATATTGTTGCCTGTTCATGATAACCACCGCACTCCCCTTGTCCGCAGGCTTTATGACAATATATTTATTGTCAATCAGTTGTCTGAGTGCCTCTCTCTCTTCTTGTGACAAATTTGTTTTCTCTGTGTATGGTCGAAAGTATTTCTGTAATGTCTTTTTGTCTTTATCAATTAGTATTTTAATCTGTGGTGGTAATTTGTCTTGTGGGGGAACCCAAACTGACGGTGATACAAATGGCGTTCTTTTGTCTTGTTTTGTATTCTTGAAATAGAGTGCCAATTGGAGCTTCCTATGGTAATTCTGTAAATCCAATTTAAATTGATCTCTATGATCTTTACCTATTTCTATTGATGGAATAAAAGTTAAGCCTCTATTCAATAATTTGAGTTGTGCCTCTGACAAGCTAAAATTCTGTGCCAATACCACCACATTTTGTGAAATCAGGGACTGAATTCCCTCAAACCCCTCCTGCCCAGGGCTTAGAGGGTTTGCCAGTTTAACCACGTTGCCCAATGTAACAACATTGATTTTGCTGTTTCCGTGGTCCAGTGCACATTATCCTGTTCTGTATGGAATTGGTCCACATTAAGTTGTGGAATGTATGGTACATACTTCCGAATATGAGTATTGAGCTGTACCAATGTTAACTGCTCTTTCCTAGGTAGAGAAGTAGAGAAGTTTATCACTGGAATCCAAAGTTCTGAATATGGAAACCGTTTTTTTTGCCATTCGAAGTGCTGCCTGCATCTGTCTGATTGATGTCTCTTTTGCTTTTTGACCCCTGCAATTGAGGCCAAATGACAGCACCACCTTTTCCACCTGTGTGTGGATTGTGGCTTTTTCCATAATGGCCTGTGCATGGCGGAAATTAGCTCCAGGATAACTCTCAATCTGCAAGTCAGGAATGGAGAATCCTGGAATCCTAGACAGATTTGAATCTCCAAGAATGAGCCATTTCTTTGACACACTCAGACCCCACTCAACCATTTTGCGTCCTGTCTTGACATGTCTCCGTACTCTAGCTACCTGCGGTTGAGGAGTGTGTGCGAGGCCATCATCCTGAGTTTGTTTCCTATGCACTTGAGCTGTTACTTGATTCTCCGATCGAACTTGAACCGGAATCACTGGTGAAGAGACAGGTGCAAGAATGGGTGTTGTATCTTGTCTTACGACCTGATCTGCCCCTTCCCCAAATAAAAGATCCAGGCCAAGATCCCTCCTATGGCGTGAATCTCTTAACAAAGGAGGCTCGTTCTCCTCTTCAACAGCCAGCTCATCATCTCCTAGAAACACGCATCCATTATCCCTTCCAACTCTCCGTCGCTCTCTCTGTTGTTTAGGGGGTTCATAGGATCCAACCGGACCCCGAGAGCCCGGCTGTCCTCTCTCCCCTCTCCCATCGTGCTCTGGTGACCAATCAGTAATCCTGTCCGTGTTTGTGGACACCGTGCAATGAGTGAGCCTGGGTTGTTGTGCCACCTCACTAGCTGCCATAGTCTGCTGAGTTG
>NW_021144822.1:91599-140620 GCF_900634625.1 Parambassis ranga | reverse complement strand
GGAGACTCTCAAGATGTTGAACTCTCATATTTTCAAAAACATGCCGTACATTAAGGCTTTGCCGGCATCCAAGTTTCAAACAGAGAGCGACCACATACATTGGACACGTGAGACTGCTCAAGCTATGCTTGAACATTGGGCATCAGTTTTAAACTTGACAGCCCCATAAGCCTCCCAGAGGAGGGGCATCAGGGGAATAAGCCCCTGATCTGTCAAAATGTCATCTTATTGACTGAAAAATTTCATCCTACTCAAGCACAGCTGGATCTTCTCAACAAGGGACTGACCTTTATTCCTACTATTGGTCTGGGGGAATTTCAGAAAAAACAATTAGAAATTGATTTACAAACATACCACAGGAAAATCAAACTAGCAGCTTACTTTAAGGACAGTAATTCAGATGGGAATAAACCACCACCATTTACACCACCATCTACCTGGATACCACCTGACACAAGTTTACCAACAGAAATTAAAACACTAATTGACAAAGACAGGACAGATTTTAAGAAAGTTTTCAAATATAACAAAGAGACTCCGAATTTGACTAAAGAAGAGGTTAAAGCATTGAAAGATTTAAAACATAATAAGCATATTGTGATCAAGCCAGCTGATAAGGGCAGTTCGGTGGTAATAATGGATCGGAATCAATATATTTTTGAAGTAGAACGCCAATTAAATGATAAAGTCTATTATAGAAAGCTAAAGGAACCAATGTATTTGGATACAGTTCCTTTAGTACATTCTATCATTGACACTCTGAAGGATAAGAAATTTATTAATGGCAAACAAAAGTTATATCTAAAAGGTGACAAAGAACCAAAAATACGGAGATTTTATATCCTCCCAAAAATCCACAAGGATCCTAGTAAATGGACGATACCAAATAAAATACCCCCGGGCAGACCAATAGTATCAGATTGTGGGTCAGAAACATATTTCACCGCAGAGTATATTGATTATTTTCTTAACCCACTGTCAGTCATTCATCCCTCCTATGTGAAAGACACTTATCATTTCATTGAAATTGTTAAATCCTTGAAAATTCCTAACAATTCCTTTTTCTTCACTGCGGATGTAGAGAGTCTATATACAAATATTGACATTAAGGCTGGAATGGACGCAGTCAGAAATATCTTTCGAAAACATCCAAACCCCAAGAGACCTGATAAAGAGATATTGAAATTATTGGAGATCAATCTAACCAGAAATGATTTTATTTTCAACGGGGAGTTTTATCTCCAAATTAAAGGGACAGCCATGGGCAAAAAATTTGCTCCATCATATGCTAATATATTCATGGCAGATTGGGAAGAGAAAGTATTTGATAAATGTTCTAAAAAACCTTTTCATTATTTAAGATATTTGGACGATATATGGGGCATTTGGTGTTATTCAGAAAAAGAATTTATAGAATTTATGGATATTTTGAATACTTATGATCCGTCGATAAAACTCAAATATGTGACTCACCATCAAACAATAGATTTTTTAGACACAACAGTCTATAAAGGACCAGCCTTTTTCTCTGACGGCTATCTGGATGTTAAAGTTTTCTTTAAACAAACCGATACACATGCCTTATTATTCAAAACAAGCTTCCACCCAACTCACACTTTCAGAGGTTTAGTTAAGTCACAATTATTACGTTTTTTCAGAATTTGCACTCAAAAACAATGTTTCTGGGAATCTGTTAGGACTTTATTTGGGGCCTTAAAGAAAAGAGGTTATACCAGATCATTCCTAAAACAATGTCTTAATACTTTTCAGACTCGCAAACAAAAAAGTGACAAACACATAATTCCTTTAATCACAAAATATTCCACAATGAGCAGAAAACTCAATAGAACCATTAAAAACAATTACCAGACAATCATAGAACAGTCTAATATCCTTATGGGACATCAAATAATTTCTGCATATAAGAAAAACAAGAACTTAAGAGACATCCTGGTTAGGGCAAAATTAGACCCACTACAACAAACAGATCCTAAACCAGACTTTGAAGGGTTTTCAGTAGTAAAATATGTCCGGAATAGACACAATAAGCAAATTTTTGTTATTAACCAGACTTTCACGCCACTTTCGGCTAATTGTGTGTACATAATTTATTGTTTTAAATGTGGCAAGCAATATATAGGTGAAACCAGCAACTCTATAAGAACCAGGATGTGGCAACATAGATACAATATCAAGAGAAGAAAGGAAACTCATACTCCCTTAGTCAGACATTTTTTGTTACATGGCCTACAAGCGTTACGAGTGGCAGGAATACAGGGGAATTCATGTTGGACACACAAACAAAGGAAGTCTGCTGAAAGACAATGGATATATAAATTACAAACCAAAGAACCATTAGGTTTAAATATTTCTTATTTTTGATTCCCTAGTACTCCAAGCACATTGGTTAAAGCAGATATGACCCTGACCCTAATATTACCCTAGACCTAATCCTAACCCTAACCCTAACCCCTAGCCCTAATCCTAGCCCTAACCCTAACCCCTAGCCCTAATCCTAGCCCTAACCTTAACCCAGGCCAAACCCTAGCCCTAACCCTAACCTAACCCCTAAGCCCAAGCCTAACCCTAACCCCTAACCCTAGGCCAAACCCTAACCTTAACCGTAACCCCTAACCCTAAGCCTAACCTTAACCCCTAACCCTAAGCCTAAGCCCAAACCTAACCTTAACTCCTAAGCCTAACCTTAACCCCTAACCCTAGGCCAAACCCTAACCTTAACCGTAACCCCTAACCCTAAGCCTAACCTTAACCCCTAACCCTAGGCCAAACCCTAACCCTAACCCTAACCCCTAACCCTAAGCCTAACCTTAACCCCTAATCCTAGGCCAAATTCTAACCCTAAACCTAACAATTAACCCCTAGCCCTAACCTGAACCTTTAACCCTAGGCCAAACTCTAACCCTATACCCAATCTTAACCCCCAACCCTAGACCAAACTCTAAACCCTAATCTTGAGGGGCGAATTGGATTCGGGGTCTAACCAAAGACATTCAATTAATTTTCATATTTTACATTTTGGGGAATGCTAAAAGGGTTAAATTTTAGTATTGTAAACTAATTTTAGTTTAAGGGGATATAGATTCTATTATAACCGGGGATTTTAATAGCTTACTTATAGGATAAATGATTATAGTTATCTAATTTGATCCAGGAGTCTAGGGGTTAAATAGGGGGCCTGGATATTTAGTAAAAGGAAAAAATATAAAAAGACGAACGAAACATATAAAAAGACGAACCAAATTTAAAAGACGAACGGAAACTATAAAAGGCAAAAGAAAACAGGGAAAGGTCATTTCTGCTTTGGCTATCAGAAGGTAAACACCTCCTTGCAGTAGAGCCAGCCTATATTTTATTTTTTTCAGTGCCCTTGCCTGAGGAAGACCCATAGGGTCGAAACGTTGCAACAGGGCACCTGTATTTAAGGGAGTTTTTTGTTTTTTCATTATATAAAACTTTTTTCTTTAATATAAAAACTTGTTTTTACATTTTTCTAAAAAAATAGTAGTTTCTTTCGCTGCATAGCAGTACTTTTTGGCACAGCAGTAGTTTTTAGTTCGTTGACAAACACAACAAAATAATCTTTTTTCCGCTGCATAGCAGTAATTTTTAGTTCAAGTTTTTTTCAATTTAAAAAGAACATGAGTGAGTGGACAGTTGTCCACTACGGCAGGCGGAGAACCCGCCGCACTCAAAACTGGTCCTGGGACCTGGAGGAACCTGAGACCAGATGGGGGGCCCGCGCACACCCAGCCTCGCGCCCTGCGAGGCAGGCTCCTAACCTTGCACCTAACCGGCCTGCGCCACCACCTGGTTTCCGGTCCTCCACTCGTCCCGGACAAAATTTCAAGAATCTGGGACCCCAAGGGAGATCTTATGCATCAGTGCTACGTGGGACTGTTCCCCCACGCCAACACTACCGTGACTATGGTCCGAGGGATCAAAATGATAGACGGTCTTGGCAACGAAGTGGATATTTTGAGCTGACGCAGGATCGCAGACCGATGAGAACAGATCCACGGTTTGCCACGAGGATCCGTAAATTTTACAGGATCATCCAGTTGTTGCACCATTTACAAAACGTTACTCCAGAACCGGGCGAACCTGGTCCACGTATCATCTCTAGGATGGTGGACATCCTATCCTCCATGGTCAAGCCAGCTCTTCCAACCCAGACGACCAGAGAGCTGATAGTTGGTAATGCGAAGAACTGGGGATATACCACCCTGATCATCTTGAAGGACCATTACCAAGATAGTTTGGAGACCTTGTTGGCAGAGTTGTCAGAGGACTTTGATCCGGATTGGAGGGAGGCTTTTGTGGTCGCCACCAGATGGGCCAGACGCAACTTGACTCGCATTTCCCAGGATGTTTTGGACTATGCAGAGGCCCTGATTGCATCCTGTGAGGGTAATGCAACGATTGAAGAGGAGACAGGACAGGATGACACAGATACAGAGGAAGCTAGAGAACAGGAAAAACAACAACCAGTCAAAACAAGAAGAGGAGTGGTACTTGCAGAGTCAGAGGGAGATTTCTTGGAGGAAATTGTGGAGTGTTCCCCAGAAATTAGGAAGACTCCATCACAACACCAGACTGAACCCAGGTTGAACCTTCCTGCCCCAGAGAAGGGAAAGATCCCTAGGCCCGTAAGGTCCAATCAGACAACATCTACCGGGACAGATAGGGGACTAGTGGTAGGGAAGGAGAAGAAACAGAGTGGGCTTTCAGTTGGGGTTGATCCAGACCCTCCCAAAGAACAGAGGAAAACACGTCGCATATTGGGAACACAGACTTTGATCACAACTTCCCAGAATGATGCTCAAGCACAAGATGATGCTGGAAACACATCTCACATATTAGATGTGCAGACCAATCTGGACAACACACCAACACTGACTCCAAATTCAACTCGACATACGGTTCAAGTACACCGAGTGGAGGAACAAAATACTAACTCCATACAAGGTTTGGAGGAAGTATTCCCAGTTGGTCTTATGGACAGTTGTACTTCAACACCAAAACCGGTCTACAGACCAACCAGACACATCAGAACTAACCGTAAGTTGACTGATTGGGGTTTGACGATTAGGAAAAAATGGGTCATTTTGGGTGATTCAAATCTAAGTAAGATTCCAAGGCACCCGTATCCTGACCTTCAAGTTGACAGTTTTCCGGGAGCAAATTTCCGACATGCGGAGACGCTTCTGGCCAAGTCTACAAGCCAAGTTAGAGTGGAAAAAATAGTTTTGGCCTTTGGCTTAAACTCTCGGAGTCAAAAGGCCAAGGAAACTGCAATCAAACAAGCCCAATCAGTAGTTAGAGTGGCCAAACGACAGTACCCGCATGCCGAGATTTGGATTCCGTTGGTGAATTACTCCTCCTCATTGCCCTTTGCTGAAAGGGAGACTCTCAAGATGTTGAACTCTCATATTTTCAAAAACATGCCGTACATTAAGGCTTTGCCGGCATCCAAGTTTCAAACAGAGAGCGACCACATACATTGGACACGTGAGACTGCTCAAGCTATGCTTGAACATTGGGCATCAGTTTTAAACTTGACAGCCCCATAAGCCTCCCAGAGGAGGGGCATCAGGGGAATAAGCCCCTGATCTGTCAAAATGTCATCTTATTGACTGAAAAATTTCATCCTACTCAAGCACAGCTGGATCTTCTCAACAAGGGACTGACCTTTATTCCTACTATTGGTCTGGGGGAATTTCAGAAAAAACAATTAGAAATTGATTTACAAACATACCACAGGAAAATCAAACTAGCAGCTTACTTTAAGGACAGTAATTCAGATGGGAATAAACCACCACCATTTACACCACCATCTACCTGGATACCACCTGACACAAGTTTACCAACAGAAATTAAAACACTAATTGACAAAGACAGGACAGATTTTAAGAAAGTTTTCAAATATAACAAAGAGACTCCGAATTTGACTAAAGAAGAGGTTAAAGCATTGAAAGATTTAAAACATAATAAGCATATTGTGATCAAGCCAGCTGATAAGGGCAGTTCGGTGGTAATAATGGATCGGAATCAATATATTTTTGAAGTAGAACGCCAATTAAATGATAAAGTCTATTATAGAAAGCTAAAGGAACCAATGTATTTGGATACAGTTCCTTTAGTACATTCTATCATTGACACTCTGAAGGATAAGAAATTTATTAATGGCAAACAAAAGTTATATCTAAAAGGTGACAAAGAACCAAAAATACGGAGATTTTATATCCTCCCAAAAATCCACAAGGATCCTAGTAAATGGACGATACCAAATAAAATACCCCCGGGCAGACCAATAGTATCAGATTGTGGGTCAGAAACATATTTCACCGCAGAGTATATTGATTATTTTCTTAACCCACTGTCAGTCATTCATCCCTCCTATGTGAAAGACACTTATCATTTCATTGAAATTGTTAAATCCTTGAAAATTCCTAACAATTCCTTTTTCTTCACTGCGGATGTAGAGAGTCTATATACAAATATTGACATTAAGGCTGGAATGGACGCAGTCAGAAATATCTTTCGAAAACATCCAAACCCCAAGAGACCTGATAAAGAGATATTGAAATTATTGGAGATCAATCTAACCAGAAATGATTTTATTTTCAACGGGGAGTTTTATCTCCAAATTAAAGGGACAGCCATGGGCAAAAAATTTGCTCCATCATATGCTAATATATTCATGGCAGATTGGGAAGAGAAAGTATTTGATAAATGTTCTAAAAAACCTTTTCATTATTTAAGATATTTGGACGATATATGGGGCATTTGGTGTTATTCAGAAAAAGAATTTATAGAATTTATGGATATTTTGAATACTTATGATCCGTCGATAAAACTCAAATATGTGACTCACCATCAAACAATAGATTTTTTAGACACAACAGTCTATAAAGGACCAGCCTTTTTCTCTGACGGCTATCTGGATGTTAAAGTTTTCTTTAAACAAACCGATACACATGCCTTATTATTCAAAACAAGCTTCCACCCAACTCACACTTTCAGAGGTTTAGTTAAGTCACAATTATTACGTTTTTTCAGAATTTGCACTCAAAAACAATGTTTCTGGGAATCTGTTAGGACTTTATTTGGGGCCTTAAAGAAAAGAGGTTATACCAGATCATTCCTAAAACAATGTCTTAATACTTTTCAGACTCGCAAACAAAAAAGTGACAAACACATAATTCCTTTAATCACAAAATATTCCACAATGAGCAGAAAACTCAATAGAACCATTAAAAACAATTACCAGACAATCATAGAACAGTCTAATATCCTTATGGGACATCAAATAATTTCTGCATATAAGAAAAACAAGAACTTAAGAGACATCCTGGTTAGGGCAAAATTAGACCCACTACAACAAACAGATCCTAAACCAGACTTTGAAGGGTTTTCAGTAGTAAAATATGTCCGGAATAGACACAATAAGCAAATTTTTGTTATTAACCAGACTTTCACGCCACTTTCGGCTAATTGTGTGTACATAATTTATTGTTTTAAATGTGGCAAGCAATATATAGGTGAAACCAGCAACTCTATAAGAACCAGGATGTGGCAACATAGATACAATATCAAGAGAAGAAAGGAAACTCATACTCCCTTAGTCAGACATTTTTTGTTACATGGCCTACAAGCGTTACGAGTGGCAGGAATACAGGGGAATTCATGTTGGACACACAAACAAAGGAAGTCTGCTGAAAGACAATGGATATATAAATTACAAACCAAAGAACCATTAGGTTTAAATATTTCTTATTTTTGATTCCCTAGTACTCCAAGCACATTGGTTAAAGCAGATATGACCCTGACCCTAATATTACCCTAGACCTAATCCTAACCCTAACCCTAACCCCTAGCCCTAATCCTAGCCCTAACCCTAACCCCTAGCCCTAATCCTAGCCCTAACCTTAACCCAGGCCAAACCCTAGCCCTAACCCTAACCTAACCCCTAAGCCCAAGCCTAACCCTAACCCCTAACCCTAGGCCAAACCCTAACCTTAACCGTAACCCCTAACCCTAAGCCTAACCTTAACCCCTAACCCTAAGCCTAAGCCCAAACCTAACCTTAACTCCTAAGCCTAACCTTAACCCCTAACCCTAGGCCAAACCCTAACCTTAACCGTAACCCCTAACCCTAAATCTAAGCCTAATCTTAACCCCTAACCCTAGGCCAAACCCTAACCCTAACCCTAACCCTAACCCTAAGCCTAACCCTAACCCCTAATCCTAGGCCAAATTCTAACCCTAAACCTAACAATTAACCCCTAGCCCTAACCTGAACCTTTAACCCTAGGCCAAACTCTAACCCTATACCCAATCTTAACCCCCAACCCTAGACCAAACTCTAAACCCTAATCTTGAGGGGCGAATTGGATTCGGGGTCTAACCAAAGACATTCAATTAATTTTCATATTTTACATTTTGGGGAATGCTAAAAGGGTTAAATTTTAGTATTGTAAACTAATTTTAGTTTAAGGGGATATAGATTCTATTATAACCGGGGATTTTAATAGCTTACTTATAGGATAAATGATTATAGTTATCTAATTTGATCCAGGAGTCTAGGGGTTAAATAGGGGGCCTGGATATTTAGTAAAAGGAAAAAATATAAAAAGACGAACGAAACATATAAAAAGACGAACCAAATTTAAAAGACGAACGGAAACTATAAAAGGCAAAAGAAAACAGGGAAAGGTCATTTCTGCTTTGGCTATCAGAAGGTAAACACCTCCTTGCAGTAGAGCCAGCCTATATTTTATTTTTTTCAGTGCCCTTGCCTGAGGAAGACCCATAGGGTCGAAACGTTGCAACAGGGCACCTGTATTTAAGGGAGTTTTTTGTTTTTTCATTATATAAAACTTTTTTCTTTAATATAAAAACTTGTTTTTACATTTTTCTAAAAAAATAGTAGTTTCTTTCGCTGCATAGCAGTACTTTTTGGCACAGCAGTAGTTTTTAGTTCGTTGACAAACACAACAAAATAATCTTTTTTCCGCTGCATAGCAGTAATTTTTAGTTCAAGTTTTTTTCAATTTAAAAAGAACATGAGTGAGTGGACAGTTGTCCACTACGGCAGGCGGAGAACCCGCCGCACTCAAAACTGGTCCTGGGACCTGGAGGAACCTGAGACCAGATGGGGGGCCCGCGCACACCCAGCCTCGCGCCCTGCGAGGCAGGCTCCTAACCTTGCACCTAACCGGCCTGCGCCACCACCTGGTTTCCGGTCCTCCACTCGTCCCGGACAAAATTTCAAGAATCTGGGACCCCAAGGGAGATCTTATGCATCAGTGCTACGTGGGACTGTTCCCCCACGCCAACACTACCGTGACTATGGTCCGAGGGATCAAAATGATAGACGGTCTTGGCAACGAAGTGGATATTTTGAGCTGACGCAGGATCGCAGACCGATGAGAACAGATCCACGGTTTGCCACGAGGATCCGTAAATTTTACAGGATCATCCAGTTGTTGCACCATTTACAAAACGTTACTCCAGAACCGGGCGAACCTGGTCCACGTATCATCTCTAGGATGGTGGACATCCTATCCTCCATGGTCAAGCCAGCTCTTCCAACCCAGACGACCAGAGAGCTGATAGTTGGTAATGCGAAGAACTGGGGATATACCACCCTGATCATCTTGAAGGACCATTACCAAGATAGTTTGGAGACCTTGTTGGCAGAGTTGTCAGAGGACTTTGATCCGGATTGGAGGGAGGCTTTTGTGGTCGCCACCAGATGGGCCAGACGCAACTTGACTCGCATTTCCCAGGATGTTTTGGACTATGCAGAGGCCCTGATTGCATCCTGTGAGGGTAATGCAACGATTGAAGAGGAGACAGGACAGGATGACACAGATACAGAGGAAGCTAGAGAACAGGAAAAACAACAACCAGTCAAAACAAGAAGAGGAGTGGTACTTGCAGAGTCAGAGGGAGATTTCTTGGAGGAAATTGTGGAGTGTTCCCCAGAAATTAGGAAGACTCCATCACAACACCAGACTGAACCCAGGTTGAACCTTCCTGCCCCAGAGAAGGGAAAGATCCCTAGGCCCGTAAGGTCCAATCAGACAACATCTACCGGGACAGATAGGGGACTAGTGGTAGGGAAGGAGAAGAAACAGAGTGGGCTTTCAGTTGGGGTTGATCCAGACCCTCCCAAAGAACAGAGGAAAACACGTCGCATATTGGGAACACAGACTTTGATCACAACTTCCCAGAATGATGCTCAAGCACAAGATGATGCTGGAAACACATCTCACATATTAGATGTGCAGACCAATCTGGACAACACACCAACACTGACTCCAAATTCAACTCGACATACGGTTCAAGTACACCGAGTGGAGGAACAAAATACTAACTCCATACAAGGTTTGGAGGAAGTATTCCCAGTTGGTCTTATGGACAGTTGTACTTCAACACCAAAACCGGTCTACAGACCAACCAGACACATCAGAACTAACCGTAAGTTGACTGATTGGGGTTTGACGATTAGGAAAAAATGGGTCATTTTGGGTGATTCAAATCTAAGTAAGATTCCAAGGCACCCGTATCCTGACCTTCAAGTTGACAGTTTTCCGGGAGCAAATTTCCGACATGCGGAGACGCTTCTGGCCAAGTCTACAAGCCAAGTTAGAGTGGAAAAAATAGTTTTGGCCTTTGGCTTAAACTCTCGGAGTCAAAAGGCCAAGGAAACTGCAATCAAACAAGCCCAATCAGTAGTTAGAGTGGCCAAACGACAGTACCCGCATGCCGAGATTTGGATTCCGTTGGTGAATTACTCCTCCTCATTGCCCTTTGCTGAAAGGGAGACTCTCAAGATGTTGAACTCTCATATTTTCAAAAACATGCCGTACATTAAGGCTTTGCCGGCATCCAAGTTTCAAACAGAGAGCGACCACATACATTGGACACGTGAGACTGCTCAAGCTATGCTTGAACATTGGGCATCAGTTTTAAACTTGACAGCCCCATAAGCCTCCCAGAGGAGGGGCATCAGGGGAATAAGCCCCTGATCTGTCAAAATGTCATCTTATTGACTGAAAAATTTCATCCTACTCAAGCACAGCTGGATCTTCTCAACAAGGGACTGACCTTTATTCCTACTATTGGTCTGGGGGAATTTCAGAAAAAACAATTAGAAATTGATTTACAAACATACCACAGGAAAATCAAACTAGCAGCTTACTTTAAGGACAGTAATTCAGATGGGAATAAACCACCACCATTTACACCACCATCTACCTGGATACCACCTGACACAAGTTTACCAACAGAAATTAAAACACTAATTGACAAAGACAGGACAGATTTTAAGAAAGTTTTCAAATATAACAAAGAGACTCCGAATTTGACTAAAGAAGAGGTTAAAGCATTGAAAGATTTAAAACATAATAAGCATATTGTGATCAAGCCAGCTGATAAGGGCAGTTCGGTGGTAATAATGGATCGGAATCAATATATTTTTGAAGTAGAACGCCAATTAAATGATAAAGTCTATTATAGAAAGCTAAAGGAACCAATGTATTTGGATACAGTTCCTTTAGTACATTCTATCATTGACACTCTGAAGGATAAGAAATTTATTAATGGCAAACAAAAGTTATATCTAAAAGGTGACAAAGAACCAAAAATACGGAGATTTTATATCCTCCCAAAAATCCACAAGGATCCTAGTAAATGGACGATACCAAATAAAATACCCCCGGGCAGACCAATAGTATCAGATTGTGGGTCAGAAACATATTTCACCGCAGAGTATATTGATTATTTTCTTAACCCACTGTCAGTCATTCATCCCTCCTATGTGAAAGACACTTATCATTTCATTGAAATTGTTAAATCCTTGAAAATTCCTAACAATTCCTTTTTCTTCACTGCGGATGTAGAGAGTCTATATACAAATATTGACATTAAGGCTGGAATGGACGCAGTCAGAAATATCTTTCGAAAACATCCAAACCCCAAGAGACCTGATAAAGAGATATTGAAATTATTGGAGATCAATCTAACCAGAAATGATTTTATTTTCAACGGGGAGTTTTATCTCCAAATTAAAGGGACAGCCATGGGCAAAAAATTTGCTCCATCATATGCTAATATATTCATGGCAGATTGGGAAGAGAAAGTATTTGATAAATGTTCTAAAAAACCTTTTCATTATTTAAGATATTTGGACGATATATGGGGCATTTGGTGTTATTCAGAAAAAGAATTTATAGAATTTATGGATATTTTGAATACTTATGATCCGTCGATAAAACTCAAATATGTGACTCACCATCAAACAATAGATTTTTTAGACACAACAGTCTATAAAGGACCAGCCTTTTTCTCTGACGGCTATCTGGATGTTAAAGTTTTCTTTAAACAAACCGATACACATGCCTTATTATTCAAAACAAGCTTCCACCCAACTCACACTTTCAGAGGTTTAGTTAAGTCACAATTATTACGTTTTTTCAGAATTTGCACTCAAAAACAATGTTTCTGGGAATCTGTTAGGACTTTATTTGGGGCCTTAAAGAAAAGAGGTTATACCAGATCATTCCTAAAACAATGTCTTAATACTTTTCAGACTCGCAAACAAAAAAGTGACAAACACATAATTCCTTTAATCACAAAATATTCCACAATGAGCAGAAAACTCAATAGAACCATTAAAAACAATTACCAGACAATCATAGAACAGTCTAATATCCTTATGGGACATCAAATAATTTCTGCATATAAGAAAAACAAGAACTTAAGAGACATCCTGGTTAGGGCAAAATTAGACCCACTACAACAAACAGATCCTAAACCAGACTTTGAAGGGTTTTCAGTAGTAAAATATGTCCGGAATAGACACAATAAGCAAATTTTTGTTATTAACCAGACTTTCACGCCACTTTCGGCTAATTGTGTGTACATAATTTATTGTTTTAAATGTGGCAAGCAATATATAGGTGAAACCAGCAACTCTATAAGAACCAGGATGTGGCAACATAGATACAATATCAAGAGAAGAAAGGAAACTCATACTCCCTTAGTCAGACATTTTTTGTTACATGGCCTACAAGCGTTACGAGTGGCAGGAATACAGGGGAATTCATGTTGGACACACAAACAAAGGAAGTCTGCTGAAAGACAATGGATATATAAATTACAAACCAAAGAACCATTAGGTTTAAATATTTCTTATTTTTGATTCCCTAGTACTCCAAGCACATTGGTTAAAGCAGATATGACCCTGACCCTAATATTACCCTAGACCTAATCCTAACCCTAACCCTAACCCCTAGCCCTAATCCTAGCCCTAACCCTAACCCCTAGCCCTAATCCTAGCCCTAACCTTAACCCAGGCCAAACCCTAGCCCTAACCCTAACCTAACCCCTAAGCCCAAGCCTAACCCTAACACTGGGATAGCCCTGGGGCGTAGCATATAGCTAGGAAGGTCGTAGAGAGACGGGACCTGGATAGAAATTTGTTTCGGACAGCGCTGAGCTTGCGAAACTTGTTAGCGTGAAATTAGCATTTTTTCAAAAATTTTTTAAAAATTCATCTTTAACGATACGGCCTTGAAAATTGCACAGCTGGATTCAGTTTTTCGGCCGCTTTCCGGCGATACCACTTTTATCAAGATCGGACGACATGCAATATAAAACCTTCCATCAGGGGGCGACAAAAACTGCTAGGGTTTTCACTTGTAAATTTTGAATGGACGTAGATGTAAATGCTGAATTCCTCGCGCTTACGTTAGGGTTACGGTTAGGGGAGATTATGATTATGATTATTATTATGATTATTATTATTATTATGATTATTATTATGATTATTAGTGCTCTATCTCAGCTTTAAGACAGACTGTTACCCAGGAAACTGCTCCGCGTCCTCCGCAAGCCGCTCACGTCTCTATCAGCAGCGATTCAGCAAAAACAGACTGGATATCAGTGAGGAGAGCCGGTGCAGCCTCTCTCTCTCTCTCTCCACGGTGGCTGTCAGGGAGGTTGCAGACGGACTCAAGCACAGGACGGGAGACAGGCAGAGGTTAAATTAAAGTAGTTTATTGTGGCCGAAAACTCAGGGAACACAGTTCAAAAGCAACAGATCTCAGGGCAGAAACATACGCGCTGCACAAGCCGGCAGGAGGGGGAAAAACAAACACACACACACACACACACACACACACACACACACACACACACACGCAGGGTTGAGTCACCACGGTTCTCAGCAGGACAAACTCGAAAGGTCTCAAAATCACACCAGGCAGACAAAACACAAAAATATAGACTCAGAAAAATACTCAGGCTGCTGGAGAACAGGACGGCTGGAAGTCAGGTAGTAGACGAGACGAACTGCCACCGAGTGAGGGGATCACGGCAGACAAAAGGACACAGGTGAGGCACATTAGGGAGGAGCAGGTGATCACCAGGAGGAGGAGGAGGGAGAAGACGAGGAGGGGCCAGCCAAGACACCTGAAATGAGAGGAGTCAGTGATTTCAAAATGAGGCAAACATAATCAAACAATGTACAACTGCCCTGGCTCACGCTGGGACCCTGACGGTGGCAGCGACAGAGAAACAGCGCGTGTGCGTTTCTATGGGCAGAGCGGTGGCTGCTGCTGAATGCCTGTTGTGATTCCAGCTTCCTATTATTTAAATTATGATTATTATGATTATTATTATTATTATTATTATTATTAGTGCTCTGAAATTATGCCGGCTTTCACCAAAGCCCGGTCTCTTCACGTTAACTTCCCTGAGCCACTCGTCCTCCTCCTCCAGCCAGCCCTGATGTGCGATCGGACCCTCGCATCTCAGCTTTAAGACAGACTCTTACCCAGGAAACTGCTCCGCGTCCTCCGCAAGCCGCTCACGTGTCCATCAGCGGCGACTCAGCAAAAACCGGCTGGATATCAGTGAGGAGAGCCAGTGAAGCCTCTCTCTCTCTCTCTCTCCACGGTGGCAGCGACAGAGAAACAGCGCGTGTGCGTTTCTATGGGCAGAGCGGTGGCTGCTGCTGAATGCCTGTTGTGATTCCAGCTTCCTCTGTACACTTTATTAATACATAAAGACCATCTTCGGACGTACGTTGTCCGGCATTTTAATCACATGCACCACAGCGATTCCTCATTCATCCTTACCAGTGGCTGACTCTGCAGAATATTTATTACGACAATAAACAGGAAACAACGGCGCGAGTTCAAACCTGCCAGCTTCCCTCTCATCGCTGTCAGACTCACAGCCACACCCGTGGCCGGCTGGCTGTTGGGAAATTATTATTATTGTTAGTGCTCTGAAATTATACATAAACGGACTCAAGCACAGGACGGGAGACAGGCAGAGGTTAAATTAAAGTAGTTTATTGTGGCCGAAAACTCAGGGAACACAGTTCAAAAGTCACCAAAGCTCGGACAGGAGTCACAGATCAGCAGCCAGGGTGAAAGGTGGAAAATAACACACGTTAACTTCCCTGAGCCACTCGTCCTCCTCCTCCAGCCAGCCCTGATGTGCGATCGGACCCTCGCATCTCAGCTTTAAGACAGACTCTTACCCAGGAAACTGCTCCGCGTCCTCCGCAAGCCGCTCACGTGTCCATCAGCGGCGACTCAGCAAAAACCGGCTGGATATCAGTGAGGAGAGCCGGTGCAGCCTCTCTCTCTCTCTCTCTCTCTCTCTCCACGGTGGCAGCGACAGAGAAACAGCGCGTGTGCGTTTCTATGGGCAGAGCGGTGGCTGCTGCTGAATGCCTGTTGTGATTCCAGCTTCCTCTGTACACTTTATTAATACATAAACACCATCTGCGGACATACGTGGTCCGGCATTTTAATCACATGCACCACAGCGATTCCTCATTCATCCTTACCAGTGGCTGACTCTGCAGAACATTTATGACGGCAATAAACAGGAAACAACGGCGCGAGTTCAAACCTGCCAGCTTCCCTCTCATCGCTGTCAGACCCACAGCCACACCGGTGGCCGGCTGGCTGTTGGGAAATTATTATTATTGTTAGTGCTCTGAAATTATGCCGGCTTTCACCAAAGCTCGGACAGGAGTCACAGATCAGCAGCCAGGGTGAAAGGTGGAAAAAAACACACGTTAACTTCCCTGAGCCACTCGTCCTCCTCCTCCAGCCAGCCCTGATGTGCGATCGGACCCTCGCATCTCAGCTTTAAGACAGACTCTTACCCAGGAAACTGCTCCGCGTCCTCCGCAAGCCGCTCACGTGTCCATCAGCGGCGATTCAGCAAAAACCGGCTGGATATCAGTGAGGAGAGCCGGTGAAGCCTCTCTCTCTCTCTCTCTCTCCACGGTGGCAGCGACAGAGAAACAGCGCGTGTGCGTTTCTATGGGCAGAGCGGTGGCTGCTGCTGAATGCCTGTTGTGATTCCAGCTTCCTCTGTACACTTTATTAATACATAAAGACCATCTTCGGACGTACGTTGTCCGGCATTTTAATCACATGCACCACAGCGATTCCTCATTCATCCTTACCAGTGGCTGACTCTGCAGAATATTTATTACGACAATAAACAGGAAACAACGGCGCGAGTTCAAACCTGCCAGCTTCCCTCTCATCGCTGTCAGACTCACAGCCACACCCGTGGCCGGCTGGCTGTTGGGAAATTATTATTACAACTTTGGTGCTTCTACCTGCCTGGGAAAGCATAAATTCTAACTTACAAGTCCATCATTTTACACCTGAGGAAGCTCGTAGAGACATGGGACCAAGACCTATCGACTCAGAATGGCCTGAAATGTATGTGTGCCAAGTTTGGTGCGTCTATGTGCCTGGGAAAGCATAAATTCTTCCAAGTCCATGATTTTACACCTTCACTTAGTTAAAGTTCCAATGACGAACTCCAATAACGAACTCACCAATAACGAACTCACCGATAACGAACTCCAATAACGAACTCACCGATAACGAACTCCAATAACGAACTCACCAATAACGAACTCACCGATAACGAACTCCAATAACGAACTCACCGATAACGAACTCCAATAACGAACTCACCAATAACGAACTCACCGATAACGAACTCCAATAACGAACTCACCGATAACGAACTCCAATAACGAACTCACCAATAACGAACTCCAATAACGAACTCCAATAACGAACTCACCGATAACGAACTCCAATAACGAACTCACCGATAACGAACTCCAATAACGAACTCACCGATAACGAACTCCAATAACGAACTCACCGATAACGAACTCCAATAACGAACTCACCGATAACGAACTCCAATAACGAACTCACCGATAACGAACTCCAATAACGAACTCACCGATAACGAACTCCAATAACGAACTCACCGATAACGAACTCACCGATAACGAACTCCAATAACGAACTCACCGATAACGAACTCCAATAACGAACTCACCGATAACGAACTCACCAATGACGAAGTCTAACGAATACTAACCATGACATCAAAGACGACATAACTCTCTGTAAAGAATTACACATGTAGACAAATAATGCTCCCCAAACTCTGTATTAAGCACTTAAACATTAGCCAGTTTCTGAAAACGTTTCTGAAAAAATAAAATCTTCATAAAAATACATTTTAGCTTTGGTATAAAAATAAATATTCCTTTTCTTTTCAAGGAGAAAAACGGTTTATGCAAATAAAAAAAAATCCTTTACCAAAGGACTACTTTAAAAATAAATCTGCTGAAAAAGTTTCTGAAAACAATAAAATCTTAATAAAAATAATTTCAGCTTTCGTATGAACATAAATACTCCTTTTCTTTTCAAGGCCCTAAAATTTTATACAAATAAAAAAAATCCTTTACTAAAAAGGACTACTTTGAAAATAAATATGCTCAAAACTGTCTAAAGTTGGTTTTCTGACCTACAGTTCGGTTTCCTGACTCATTTGAGTCTCCTCTACCACCTGAGTTGGCTTTACAGCATCAGATGCAGAAACTTCTGTGCTGCATGGATTTACTGTGGCTGGATTTCTTAGCATCAAACTGTTCCACAGGGTCAGACATTCCAGTGCCAACTCCTTCAAATTTAAAGTGTAGTTTCCTCTTAGTTGCACGTGATTGTCCGCACGGTAACTCATCCTCGTCGCTGCAAGGTTCTGGTTGGACATCCACAGACATGTTAGGGAGGAACTCCCTTCCCCTTTTACGAGCCGTTTCTGAATCCTCAGAGAGAAATGTTGGTGAACTGTATCCCTCACTTTCCAAGACGGGCTCATCCTCATCTTCAGTTGTTTCGTCCTCAGTGGGGCTTCTTTCTTCCACATCTGCCATAGCCATGTTCATCGCCCTCAATCTTAAATCTCTAACTTTTGAGGCTTCCTTCTTGTCAGGCAGCGCCACGTAGAAACGCTCAGCGGTTTTTGTATCATGACACATAGCCTTAGCCAGCTTTTCTTTTTCCTCGACAGTGAGATATTTGCTGGCCTGCAAATAGAAAAACAAAACAAAAAACATATTCTGTATGTCCTGTTTTATCCATAAAATCACAATGGCTTCAAAAAAAAAAAAAAAAAAAAAAAAAAAAAAATCACACAAACTTACTTGGGTGGAGGCACTGCTCCGTATCTTGTTGAAAGTGATAATACCTCCCAGGCCAGCATCTCTCCAGGCAGCTTGAAGGAAGTGGACAGGTTTCACAATTTGGTTCCCACGGATGGATGCAAAGACATAACTGCAATCGTCATGAATCTTTTGGACAGAGAGGATCTCTATCAATTTTCTCAGCCAGGAATGCTCGGTCGTGGTGACAAACAAGGATGCCTGTCCATATGTACGCACAGTTTTGTGTTCGTCAACCTGGGGAGAATAATTCAGAACATTAGTATTGGTCTGTTTTACACTGCACATTTCAGTCCTTAGTTCAAAGCAACTCACTGTGATATGGAATCCATGCTTGGTACGTTCTGCGTTCAAGACATTTTCCTTGGTCATGTTTGTCATGACAACAGATCTGTGTCCCGTCAGGACACACAGGTAGCCCATGAGGTAGCCCATCAGTTTGTTATACTCAAGAAGCAAGTTTGGATCTTCACAGAGCATGTCTGTTATGATGAAGAGTCACCCAGAAGAAAACGTCAAAAAACACAGCTACACAATGACACAAGGAGCTTCTGAATCCTCATCTACTACTACAACAACAACAACTACTTGCCTAACAATACAGGAACGTTCTTTTTGGCCGCCATTAGGAAGCTGTTTTCATCACACGGGGCAAGCTGCTTCTCTGTGAACATGAAAACATACAGATAAATCACAATACACATTTCATTAACCACATTAATGGCCAAGTAAACAGAATGCAACAACTGACCATTTTTCAATCGTTTCACTTTTTGCTGATGGACAACAACATCCCGTCTCACATCTTTGTGGATTCTTTTTAACTCGTAGGTCATGTTCACGATATCTTGTCTCCTTAACTTGCTGGCTGCTAGAAATTTGCCTTCGATGTGGGCAAAAAAACGTGCCACATTGCAAAGCATGTTTCTTATTGTTGTGCATGCATAGCCTTTGTGTTTCAAATATCTTGGCCACCTTCAAAAGAAGCAAACGAGAGAGAACATAAATACCTTTGAAAGGCTTTGGATTTCTCCAACGTGCCTAAAGAATATTTTTAACAAACAACTTACGTCCGTAACTTCTCCGTCCGGCTCAGAAAGCGCATATCTCTAGAACCTTCAGTTCTAGGACAGCCACCCAGCATGTACTCACAGAGACGTTGTACATGGCTGCTCGCCTGGCGTGCATTTTCCATGTCTTTTCTTCCAGTCCGCGACCCCAAGACAAACTTTTCAAAGTCTGCAATAATCTTTTCTATGATTACAAAACACTTTGTTATTTTTTTTTTTTAAACGCAAAGGTTTTCAACACAAAAAGGGAAAAGGTTGAGAAACTTACCACACAGATATCCCAGCGGTTTGCCCTTGCTGACATGTTGATGTTTCTTAATTGATCCTGGAGGGGTGAAGCCTTCTGTGTTGGGGATTGACGCCGATTCTTTGGGGGTGGAAGTCATCAGAAGTTCGACATTTGTTTCCACAACTTGTAGCCTCCTCTGAATGTTCTCAAGCACGGACTGTAATGTAGACTTTGGACAACTGATCTCAGAAACGGGTTGCTGAGGTGAATAGCGGTCTGACCCAGAAGGAAGGGTGTGATATTGACCGGCATCAGTTGATGTAGTGACATTACAAGGAGAAGGGTGGGACCCAAGACAACTTGTAGCAGAGCGAGGCTGTGTCTCAGGTTTGGTATTGACATCATCGTGAGTGGAGGATCTTTCAGGACTAACGAGACATTCTTGCTGAGGAACAGAACCCGGATCCACCATGTCATCACTGGATGCTCCATCTTCAAGAATGTGAAAGAGAGACATTCTCCACTGTTTGATTTAACAAAACTTGCATTATTTGTTAATAATATCCAGTAAGAAATTTACCATCCTCCGATGCCACCACGTTCTGGACTTCCCGAAGTTTCTCGATCTCCGCCATTATCGCCTTTCTCTTTGCCGCTTTCAAAAGATCATGTTGATCCTATTGGATAGATAGAAATTCTTAAAAACACTATGTATATTTATACAAGTGTGGATACAGCCCAGCAAAGAGCGCCATACACCAGTGAGTACGCTGGAGGCTATGCAGGTAAAGTGTCTTGCCCAAGGACACACAACAGTGACTAGGGAGGAGTAACAGTGACTAACAACAGTTAGGAGTGTACATGTACCCGTCTTACTACGAGGTGGATTTCATCAAGATGCTTGTCCAGTCGTGACAAATTGGCTTTTTGACAAAACGGACATTCCAACCTTTGGGAGGTCCTGCAGTAAGGTGAGGGTTTACGCACAGTTAATACACAACTAAAGAACGTAGGGATACATTTGAAAATGTTTTTGTATCTTTTACCTTGCAGATCCATATTTTAGGAAAAGATTAGTCTCTTTTCCATTTGTTACATGATGTTTGACTCTCAGATGTTGCCTCAGATTGTTGAATGATTGGAAACAAATTCCACACAACTTCTCACTCTGCAAAAAAAAAAAAAAAAGCAACGAAACATATTACAATGCACTGCAGTGTAATCTTCCAATGAGCCTTAAATGAATTGATTTCTACTTACCATATTGAGATGAAAGACCCGTCGGTCGGGAGCAGGACTGTTCTGAGAGTGAAGAGAGTTGAAATGCAACTTACTTTTATTTTAGACCAAGACTACAGTCAAGTATGGAACTTGGCGATTAACAGACACGTTTCAATGCATTTACATGTATTTAGCTCAGTCAATTAGCATGCTTTACTAACACGGATAAAAATTTTTGCATCAACACTCGGTCACAAACACATGTAAACGTTGCATAAGGTTCCAAGGAACCCTTTCCAACAACTTTTAACATGATAACAGTCTGTTTTTTTATGATATTTCCGTCGAATTGTGAATGGCAAATCTCAAGGTAACTTACCATTCGGGGGAGAGCTCACGAAGCACTTCCTGGTTCCTCCGAGACGTTAGCCAATCGACCTCTGCCGACACGCTTACCTGTAATACATGCGACTCTAAAAATGACATTGCATCGGAAAGTTGAAATGCACATTTTGCTCTGAAATTACGCCGGCTTTCACGACAGCTCGGACAACAATCGCTGCAGAAACATGAGCCCACGCGTCCACAGTCCATTCACATAACTGGCGTAACTCACCTGCGCTGCCTCCCGGTAAAGCTGTGCTCGCTCTCTGACATCCATCTCTGCCACGCCGCTCGCAGCTTGGCTTTAAACGCCCCGTTTACTCCGATATCCAGCGGTTGAAGCTCTTTGAAGCACCTGAAATGAGAGGGGAGTCAGTGATTTCAAAATGAGGCAAACATAATCAAACAATATACAACCGCCCTGGCTCACGCTGGGACCCTGACGGTGGCAGCGACAGAGAAACAGCGCGTGTGCGTTTCTATGGGCAGAGCGGTGGCTGCTGCTGAATGCCTGTTGTGATTCCAGCTTCCTCTGTACACTTTATTAATAAATAAAGACCATCTTCGGACATACGTGGTCCCGCATTTTAATCACATGCACCGCCGATGTCCAGCGGTTGGAGTTCTTTGTAAAAATAATAATAAAAACGTCAAAAAAACACAGCTACACAACAACGCAAGGAGCTTCTAAATTCTCATCTACAACAATTTTTATTGTTTTTTTTAAATGACTTTTTTTTATTATTTTATTGCATTTCAATACTAACCATGACTTCAAAGATGAAATAACTCTCTGTAAAGAATTACACATTTAGACAAATAATGCTCACCAAACTCTTTATTAACCACTTGAACATTAGCCAATTTATGAATAAAAAAAAAAATCTTTCAAATCTTTTTCAAGGCCCCAAAATTTTATACAAATAAAAAAAATCCTAAAAAGGACTACTTTGAAAACAAATCTGCTGAAAAAAAAACAAAAAAATCTTCATGGAAATAATTTTAGCTTTGGTATAAAAATAAATATTCTTTTTCTTTTCAAGGCCCCAAAATTTTATACAAATAAATAAAATCCTTTACTAAAAAGGACTACTTTAAAAATAAATCTGCTGAAAAAGTTTCTGAAAACAATAAAATCTTAATAAAAATAATTTCAGCTTTCGTATAAACATAAATACTCCTTTTCTTTTCAAGGCCCCAAAATTTTATACAAATGAAAAAAACCCTACTTTGAAAACAAATCTGCTGAAAAAGTTTCTGAAAAAAAAAATAAAATCTTCATGGAAATAATTTTAGCTTTGGTATAAAAATAAATATTCCTTTTCTTTTCAAGGCCCACAACGGTTTATACAAATAAAAAAAATCCTTTACCAAAGGACTACTTTGAAAATAAATCTGCTGAAAAGGTTTCTGAAAAAAATACAATATTCATAAAAATACATTTTAGCTTTGGTATAAAAATAAATATTCCTTTTCTTTTCAAGGCCCACAACGGTTTATACAAATAAAAAAAATCCTTTACCAAAGGACTACTTTGAAAATAAATCTGCTGAAAAGGTTTCTGAAAAAAATACAATATTCATAAAAATACATTTTAGCTTTGGTATAAAAATAAATATTCCTTTTCTTTTCAAGGCCCGCAACGGTTTATACAAATAAAAAAAAATCCTTTACCAAAGGACTACTTTGAACATAAATCGGCTGAAAAAGTTTCTGAAAACAATAAAATCTTAATAAAAATTTCAGCTTTCGTATAAACAAATACTCCTTTTCTTTTCAAGGCCCCAAAAATTTATAGAAATAAAAAAAATCCTTTACTAAAAAGGACTACTTTGAAAATAAATATTCTTAAAATTCAATTTCTAAAACTTTCTTTACCTTAAGATACATGATAGCTTCTATCAACACCTGATTAAAACACTTTTGAAACATATAAACGTTTTTTTTTTTTTTTTTTTAAACCTTTTTTCTTGTTTTCTGACCTACAGTTGGGTTTCCTGACTCATTTGAGTCTCCTCTACCACCTGAGTTGGCTTTACATCATCAGATGCAGGGACTTCGTTGCTGGATGGATTTTCTGTGGCTCCAGTCATGCACATTTTCTTAGCATCGAACTGTTCCACAGGGTCAGACGTTAAATTTGAAGGAGCTGGCACTGGAAAGTGTAGTTTCCTCTTACTTGCACGTGCTTGTCTGCGCGGTAACTCATCCTCATCACTGGAAGATTCTGGTTGGACATCCACAGACATGTTAGGAAGGAACTTCCTTCTCCTTTTACGAGCCGTTTCTGACTCCTCAGAGGGAAGTGTTGGTGAACTGTATCCCTCACTTTCCAAGACAGGCTCATCCTCATCTTCAGTTGTTTCGTCCTCAGTGAGGCTTCTTTCCTCCACATCTGCCATAGCCATGTTCAGCGCCCTCAATCTTAAATCTCTAACTTTTGAGGCTTCCCTCTTGTCAGGCAGCGCCACGTAGGAACGCTCAGGGGGTTTTGTGCCGTGACACAACTTGTCTTTTTCCTCAACAGTGAGATATTTGGTGGCCTGCAAATAGAAAAAAAAAAAAAAAAACATATTCTGTCTGTCCTATTTTAACCATAAAATCACAACGACTTCAAAAATCACACAAACTTACTTGGGTGAGGATACTGCTCTGTATATTGTTGAAAGTGATTCTTCCTGGCAGGCCAGCATCTCTCCAGGCAGCTTGAAGGAAGAGGACAGGTTTCACAATTTGGTTCCCACGGACGGACGCAAAGACATAACTGCAATTGTCATAAATCCTTTGGGAAGAGAGGATCTCTATCAGTTTTGTCAGCCAGGAATGCTCGGCTGTGGTGACAAAAAAGGATGCGTGCTCATCAACCTGGGGACAATAATTCAGAACATTAGTGTTGGTCTGTTTTTCACTGCAAATTTCAGTCCTTAATTCAAAGTAACTCACTGTGATATGGAATCCATGCTTGGTACGTTCTGCGTTCAAGACATTTTCCTTGGTCATGTTTGTCATGACAACAGATCTGTGTCCCGTCAGGACACACAGGTATCCCATGAGGTAGCCCATCAGCTTGTTATGATCGAATAACAAGTTTGGATCATCTTCGATCATATCTGTTACGATGCAGAGACACCCAGAATAAAAACGTCAAAAAACACAGCTACACGACAACGCGAGGAGCTTCTAAATTGTCGTCTACAACAATAACAGCAATGACTTTAAAACTGCAGAAAGCAATTACTTGCCTAACAATGCAGGGATTTTCTCTCTGGCCGCCATTAGGAAGCTGTTTTCATCACGCGGGGCAAGCTGCTTCTCTGTGAACATGTAAAACATACAGATGAATCACTATACACATGTCATTAACCACATCAATGGCCAAGTAAACAGAATGCAACAACGTACTTTTTTCCAGTCGTTTCAATTTTTGCTTATGGTCAACAATATCCCGTCTCACGTCTCTTTGGACTCTCTTTAACTCGTGGATCATGTCCTCCAAATCTTTTTTGCTCAACTTGCTGACTGCTAGAAATTTGCCTTCAATGTGGGCAAAAAAACGTCTCACGTTGCAAATCATGCTTCTTATTGTTGTGGATGCATAGCCTTTCTGTTTCAAATGTCTCGGCCACCTTCAAAAGAAGCAAAGCAAAGAGAACATAAAAACACTTTGAAGGCTCTGGATTTCTCCAATGTGCCTAAAGAATATTTTCAACAAACACACAACTTACATCCTCAACTTCTCAGTCTGCCTCAGAAAGCACATATCTGTGGAACCTTCTGTGCCAGCACAGCCAACCAGCATGTAGTCACAGAGACGTTGTACATGGCTGCTCGCCTGGCGTGCATTTTCGATGGCTTTTCTTCCAGTCCTTGACCCCAAGGCAAACTTTTCAAAGTCTCCAATCATCATTCCTATGATTACAAAACACTTTGTTACACTTTTTTTTTTTTTTTTTGTTTAATAGACGCAAAGATTTTCAACACAAAAAGGAAAGGTTGAGAAACTTACCACACAACTTTCCCAGTGTTTTGGCCTTCCTGACATGTTCATGTTTCCTAATTGATCCTGGAGGGGTGAAGACTTCTGTGTTGGGAGTTGACGCTGATTCTTTGGGGGTGGAAGTCATCAGAAGTTCGAGCTTTCTTTCCATAATTTGTAGCCTCCTCTCAAAGGTCTCGCAGCTGGCACACGAGGACACGGACTGTGATGGGCCGATCTCAGAAACAGGTTGCCAAGGTGAATGGCTGTCTGACCCACAAGGAAGGGTGTGATGTTGACTGGCATCGGCTGATGTAGTGACATTACAAGGAGTAGAAGGGTAGGACCCAAGAGAAGGTGTAGCAGAGCCAGGCTGTGTCTCAGGTTCGGTATTGACATCATCGTGACTGGAGGATCTTTCAGGACTAACGAGACATTCTTGCTGAGAAACAGAACCCGTATCCACCATGTCATCACCGGATGCTCCATCTTCAAGAATGTGAAAGAGAGACATTCTCCACTGTTTGATTTAACAAAACTTGCATTATTTGTTAATAATATCCAGTAAGAAATTTACCATCCTCCGATGCCACCACGTTCTGGACTTCCCGAAGTTTCTCGATCTGCACCATGATCGCCTTTCTCTTTGCCTCTTTCAAAAAATCCTTTTGATCCTATTGGATAGATAGAAATTCTTAAAAACACTATGTATATTTATACAAGTGTGGATACAGCCCAGCAAAGAGCGCCATACACCAGTGAGTACGCTGGAGGCTATGCAGGTAAAGTGTCTTGCCCAAGGACACACAACAGTGACTAGGGAGGAGTAACAGTGACTAACAACAGTTAGGAGTGTACATGTACCCGTCTTGGTACGAGGTGGATGTCTTCCAGATGCTTGTCCAGTCGTGACAAATTGGCTTTGTCACAAATCGGACATTCCAATCTTTGGGAGGTCCTGCAGTAGGGTTAGGGTTTACGCACAGTTAATACACAACTAAACACCGTAGGGATACATTTGAAAATGTTTTTGTATCTTTTACCTTGCAGATGCATATTTTAGGAGAAGATTAGTCTCGTTTGTATTTGTTACATGATGTTTGCCTCTCAGATGTTGCCTCAGATTGTTGAATGATTGGAAACAAATTCCACACAACTTCTCACTCTGCAAAACAAAAAGCAACGAAACATATTACAATGCACTGCAGTGTCATCTTCAAAATGAGCCTTAAATGAATTGATTTCTACTTACCATATTGAGATGAAAGACCCGTCGGTCGGGAGCAGGACTGTTCTGAGAGTGAAGAGAGTTGAAATGCAACTTACTTTTATTTTAGACCAAGACAAGATTCAAGTATGGAACTTGGCGATTAACAGACACGTTTCAATGCATTTACATGTATTTAGCTCAGTCAATTAGCATGCTTTACTAACACGGATAAAAATTTTTGCATCAACACTGGGTCACAAACACATGTAAACGTTGCATAAGGTTCCAAGGAACCCTTTCCAACAACTTTTAACATGATTACAGTCTGTTTTTTATGATATTTCCGTCGAATTGTGAAGGGCAAATCTCAAGGTAACTTACCATTCGGGGGAGAGCTCACGAAGCACTTCCTGGTTCCTCCGAGACGTTAGCCAATCGACCTCTGCCGACACGCTTACCTGTAATACATGCGACTCTAAAAATGACATTGCATCGGAAAGTTGAAATGCACATTTTGCTCTGAAATTACGCCGGCTTTCACGACAGCTCGGACAACAATCGCTGCAGAAACATGAGCCCACGCGTCCACAGTCCATTCACATAACTGGCGTAACTCACCTGCGCTGCCTCCCGGTAAAGCTGTGCTCGCTCTCTGACATCCATCTCTGCCACGCCGCTCGCAGCTTGGCTTTAAACGCCCCGTTTACTCCGATATCCAGCGGTTGAAGCTCTTTGGTTAACCCTCCCGGGATGACAGGGAGCTCCGAGTTCGTCTGCTTCACCTGTTGTTTTTACTCCAGCGGTGAGATGGTCGCGCATGCAGTCACAGATCAGCAGCGAGGGTGAAAGGTGGAAAAAACCACCCGGTCTCTTCACGTAAACATCCCTGAGCCGCTCGTCCTCCTCCTCCAGCCAGCCCTGATGTGCGATCGGACCCTGGCATCTCAGCTTTAAGACAGACAATTACCGTACGTTGCGCTGCAGAGGTGAAAAAAAAACCGGCTGGATATCAGTGAGGAGCCGGTTAAGCCTCTCTCTCTCTCTCTCTCGCTCCACGGCGGCTGTCAGGGAGGTTGCAGACGGACTCAAGCGCAGGACGGGAGACAGGCAGAGGTTAAATTAAAGTAGTTTATTGTGCCCGAAAACTCAGGGAACACAGTTCAAAAGCACCAGATCTCAGGGCAAAAACGTAGGCGCTGCACAAGCCGGCAGGAGGGACACACACACACACACACACACACACACACGCAGGGTTGAGTCACCACGGTTCTCAAAAATAATAATAAAAAATACACAAATACTAGGCTCAGAAAAATACTCACGCTGCTGGAGAACAGGACGGCTGGAAGTCAGGTAGTAGACGAGACGAACTGCCACCGAGTGAGGGGATCAGGGCAGACAAAAGGACACAGGTGAGGCACATTAGGGAGGAGCAGGTGATCACCAGGAGGAGAGGGAGGGAGAAGACGAGGAGGGGCCAGCCAAGACACCTGAAATGAGAGGGAGTCAGTGATTTCAAAATGAGGCAAACATAATCAAACAATATACAACCGCCCTGGCTCACGCTGGGACCCTGACGGTGGCAGCGGCAGAGAAACGGCGCGTGTGCGTTTCTATGGGCAGAGCGGTGGCTGCTGCTGAATGCCTGTTGTGATTCCAGCTTCCTCTGTACACTTTATTAATAAATAAAGACCATCTTCGGACATACGTGGTCCCGCATTTTAATCACATGCACCGCCGATGTCCAGCGGTTGGAGTTCTTTGTAAAAATAATAATAAAAACGTCAAAAAAAACACAGCTACACAACAACGCAAGGAGCTTCTAAATTCTCATCTACAACAATTTTTATTGTTTTTTTTAAATGACTTTTTTTTATTATTTTTATTGCATTTCAATACTAACCATGACTTCAAAGATGAAATAACTCTCTGTAAAGAATTACACATTTAGACAAATAATGCTCACCAAACTCTTTATTAACCACTTGAACATTAGCCAGTTTATGAATAAAAAAAAATCTTTCAAATCTTTTTCAAGGCCCCAAAATTTTATACAAATAAAAAAAATCCTAAAAAGGACTACTTTGAAAACAAATCTGCTGAAAAAAAAACAAAAAAATCTTCATGGAAATAATTTTAGCTTTGGTATAAAAATAAATATTCCTTTTCTTTTCAAGGCCCCAAAATTTTATACAAATAAAAAAAATCCTTTACTAAAAAGGACTACTTTAAAAATAAATCTGCTGAAAAAGTTTCTGAAAACAATAAAATCTTAATAAAAATAATTTCAGCTTTCGTATAAACATAAATACTCCTTTTCTTTTCAAGGCCCCAAAATTTTATACAAATAAAAAAAACCCTACTTTGAAAACAAATCTGCTGAAAAAGTTTCTGAAAAAAAAAAATAAAATCTTCATGGAAATAATTTTAGCTTTGGTATAAAAATAAATATTCCTTTTCTTTTCAAGGCCCACAACGGTTTATACAAATAAAAAAAAATCCTTTACCAAAGGACTACTTTGAAAATAAATATTCTTAAAATTCAATTTCAATTTCTAAAACTCTTTCTTTACCTTAACATACATGATAGCTTCTAACAACACCTGATTAAAACACTTTTGAAACATATAAACGTTTTTTTTTTTTTTTTTTAAACCTTTTTTCTTGTTTTCTGACCTACAGTTGGGTTTCCTGACTCATTTGAGTCTCCTCTACCACCTGAGTTGGCTTTACATCATCAGATGCAGGGACTTCGTTGCTGGATGGATTTTCTGTGGCTCCAGTCATGCACATTTTCTTAGCATCGAACTGTTCCACAGGGTCAGACGTTAAATTTGAAGGAGCTGGCACTGGAAAGTGTAGTTTCCTCTTACTTGCACGTGCTTGTCTGCGCGGTAACTCATCCTCATCACTGGAAGATTCTGGTTGGACATCCACAGACATGTTAGGAAGGAACTTCCTGCTCCTTTTACGAGCCGTTTCTGAATCCTCAGAGGGAAGTGTTGGTGAACTGTATCCCTCACTTTCCAAGACAGGCTCATTGAAATGCACTTTTTGCTCTGAAATTACGCCGGCTTTCACGACAGCTCGGACAACAATCGCTGCAGAAACATGAGCCCACGCGTCCAAAGTCCATTCACATAACTGGCGTAACTCACCTGCGCTGCCTCCCGGTAAAGCTGTGCTCGCTCTCTGACATCCATCTCTGCCACGCCGCTCGCAGCTTGGCTTTAAACGCCCCGTTTACTCCGATATCCAGCGGTTGAAGCTCTTTGGTTAACCCTCCCGGGATGACAGGGAGCTCCGAGTTCGTCTGCTTCACCTGTTGTTTTTACTCCAGCGGTGAGATGGTCGCGCATGCAATCACAGATCAGCAGCGAGGGTGAAAGGTGGAAAAAAACCACCCGGTCTCTTCACGTAAACATCCCTGAGCCGCTCGTCCTCCTCCTCCAGCCAGCCCTGATGTGCGATCGGACCCTGGCATCTCAGCTTTAAGACAGACTGTTACCCAGGAAACTGCTCCGCGTCCTCCGCAAGCCGCTCACGTCTCTATCAGCAGCGATTCAGCAAAAACCGGCTGGATATCAGTGAGGAGAGCCGGTGCAGCCTCTCTCTCTCTCTCTCTCTCTCCACGGTGGCAGCGACAGAGAAACAGCGCGTGTGCGTTTCTATGGGCAGAGCGGTGGCTGCTGCTGAATGCCTGTTGTGATTCCAGCTTCCTCTGTACACTTTATTATTATTATTTTTTTAAATGACTTTTTTTTATTATTTTATTGCATTTCAATACTAACCATGACTTCAAAGATGAAATAACTCTCTGTAAAGAATTACACATTTAGACAAATAATGCTCACCAAACTCTTTATTAACCACTTGAACATTAGCCAATTTATGAATAAAAAAAAAAATCTTTCAAATCTTTTTCAAGGCCCCAAAATTTTATACAAATAAAAAAAATCCTAAAAAGGACTACTTTGAAAACAAATCTGCTGAAAAAAAACAAAAAAAATCTTCATGGAAATAATTTTAGCTTTGGTATAAAAATAAATATTCCTTTTCTTTTTAAGGCCCCAAAATTTTATACAAATAAAAAAAATCCTTTACTAAAAAGGACTACTTTAAAAATAAATCTGCTGAAAAAGTTTCTGAAAACAATAAAATCTTAATAAAAATAATTTCAGCTTTCGTATAAAAATAAATATTCCTTTTCTTTTCAAGGCCCACAACGGTTTATACAAATAAAAAAAAATCCTTTACCAAAGGACTACTTTGAAAATAAATCTGCTGAAAAGGTTTCTGAAAAAAATACAATATTCATAAAAATACATTTCAGCTTTGGTATAAAAATAAATATTCCTTTTCTTTTCAAGGCCCGCAACGGTTTATACAAATAAAAAAAAATCCTTTACCAAAGGACTACTTTGAACATAAATCGGCTGAAAAAAAACATAAAATCTTCATGAAAATAATTTTAGCTTTGGTAGAAAAATAAATATTCCTTTTCTTTTCAAGGCCCGCAACGGTTTATACAAATAAAAAAAAATCCTTTACTAAAAAGGACTACTTTGAAAACAAATCTGCTGAAAAAGTTTCTGAAAAAAAAAAATAAAATCTTCAGAGCAGAACATTGACAGAGCGCCGGTTCCGCCGCGGCTGGACTCGGGCCGCCGAGACCTTTCCGTAGGCGCCTCCGGCGAGGCTCTACGCCCGGAGACGGGCGAGCCGCTCAGCCAGGGCCCAGGGTGTCGGTCTCTATGCCTCCACGTGCCTTCGGCCCCTCTTCTCGGGGGCCGCGACCCGGAGGACGGCTCTGCGGGTCCGGGCCCGACGTATGTCGCGGAGCTCTCCGAGAGCTTTCCGACGCAGCCGGCCCCGTCCCCCTGGCCCGTTGCGTTCCCGAGTTATGGCCGTGCAAACTCCAAAGGTCAGGAGGTCACCATTGAAAATGAGCGGAAGGTTACGGACCTGGGTTTCGGCGGCCTGCCCGGCCGCACGACGCGCTAGAGACCTGGGACCGCTCCCTGCCGAAAGCGGGCGTCCCCGCGACGGACCGAGCCGATTTTCGGGCTCGCGGCCCCTCGGGAAGGGCCCCGAAAAGGGCCCGGGATTCTCTGCGGTAGGCTGAATGGAAGTAGATGTGAAAGTGTAATATACTGGCAAGGGTTCGCACTCCGCAGCTATTCAATGATAATTTTCCCAGACTTTGAACGCAGATTTCTCCGGGACGGTGCGGCGCAGGCGGACCGTTCCGGGACGGCCCCGCTCGGCGCGGCGCCGCGCGCCGGACGGCCCGCCCCGCTCGTCCGTAGCGCCTTCCCCTGCGGAGTTCGGCCCAGGAGAGAGCCACGTGTCTGGGGCCGACGCGTCGCGACAGGCCCCTCCGAGCCCTTTCCGTACGCGTCCGCGCCACGCGTCTGCGACCTTCCTTTGCCGAGATACGGCGCTTAACGAGGTGAAGGTTTTCGGACTTCGGCGGCCCGTGCCTCCGGAAGGCGAGGGCCCAGAGCGCCGGTTCCGCCGCGGCTGGACTCGGGCCGCCGAGACCTTTCCGTAGGCGCCTCCGGCGAGGCTCTACGCCCGGAGACGGGCGAGCCGCTCAGCCAGGGCCCAGGGTGTCGGTCTCTATGCCTCCACGTGCCTTCGGCCCCTCTTCTCGGGGGCCGCGACCCGGAGGACGGCTCTGCGGGTCCGGGCCCGACGTATGTCGCGGAGCTCTCCGAGAGCTTTCCGACGCAGCCGGCCCCGTCCCCCTGGCCCGTTGCGTTCCCGAGCTATGGCCGTGCAAACTCCAAAGGTCAGGAGGTCACCATTGAAAATGAGCGGAAGGTTACGGACCTGGGTTTCGGCGGCCTGCTCGGCCGCACGACGCGCTAGAGACCTGGGACCGCTCCCTGCCGAAAGCGGGCGTCCCCGCGACGGACCGAGCCGATTTTCGGGCTCGCGGCCCCTCGGGAAGGGCCCCGAAAAGGGCCCGGGATTCTCTGCGGTAGGCTGAATGGAAGTAGATGTGAAAGTGTAATATACTGGCAAGGGTTCGCACTCCGCAGCTATTCAATGATAATTTTCCCAGACTTTGAACGCAGATTTCTCCGGGACGGTGCGGCGCAGGCGGACCGTTCCGGGACGGCCCCGCTCGGCGCGGCGCCGCGCGCCGGACGGCCCGCCCCGCTCGTCCGTAGCGCCTTCCCCTGCGGAGTTCGGCCCAGGAGAGAGCCACGTGTCTGGGGCCGACGCGTCGCGACAGGCCCCTCCGAGCCCTTTCCGTACGCGTCCGCGCCACGCGTCTGCGACCTTCCTTTGCCGAGATACGGCGCTTAACGAGGTGAAGGTTTTCGGACTTCGGCGGCCCGTGCCTCCGGAAGGCGAGGGCCCAGAGCGCCGGTTCCGCCGCGGCTGGACTCGGGCCGCCGAGACCTTTCCGTAGGCGCCTCCGGCGAGGCTCTACGCCCGGAGACGGGCGAGCCGCTCAGCCAGGGCCCAGGGTGTCGGTCTCTATGCCTCCACGTGCCTTCGGCCCCTCTTCTCGGGGGCCGCGACCCGGAGGACGGCTCTGCGGGTCCGGGCCCGACGTATGTCGCGGAGCTCTCCGAGAGCTTTCCGACGCAGCCGGCCCCGTCCCCCTGGCCCGTTGCGTTCCCGAGCTATGGCCGTGCAAACTCCAAAGGTCAGGAGGTCACCATTGAAAATGAGCGGAAGGTTACGGACCTGGGTTTCGGCGGCCTGCTCGGCCGCACGACGCGCTAGAGACCTGGGACCGCTCCCTGCCGAAAGCGGGCGTCCCCCGCGACGGACCGAGCCGATTTTCGGGCTCGCGGCCCCTCGGGAAGGGCCCCGAAAAGGGCCCGGGATTCTCTGCGGTAGGCTGAATGGAAGTAGATGTGAAAGTGTAATATACTGGCAAGGGTTCGCACTCCGCAGCTATTCAATGATAATTTTCCCAGACTTTGAACGCAGATTTCTCCGGGACGGTGCGGCGCAGGCGGACCGTTCCGGGACGGCCCCGCTCGGCGCGGCGCCGCGCGCCGGACGGCCCGCCCCGCTCGTCCGTAGCGCCTTCCCCTGCGGAGTTCGGCCCAGGAGAGAGCCACGTGTCTGGGGCCGACGCGTCGCGACAGGCCCCTCCGAGCCCTTTCCGTACGCGTCCGCGCCACGCGTCTGCGACCTTCCTTTGCCGAGATACGGCGCTTAACGAGGTGAAGGTTTTCGGACTTCGGCGGCCCGTGCCTCCGGAAGGCGAGGGCCCAGAGCGCCGGTTCCGCCGCGGCTGGACTCGGGCCGCCGAGACCTTTCCGTAGGCGCCTCCGGCGAGGCTCTACGCCCGGAGACGGGCGAGCCGCTCAGCCAGGGCCCAGGGTGTCGGTCTCTATGCCTCCACGTGCCTTCGGCCCCTCTTCTCGGGGGCCGCGACCCGGAGGACGGCTCTGCGGGTCCGGGCCCGACGTATGTCGCGGAGCTCTCCGAGAGCTTTCCGACGCAGCCGGCCCCGTCCCCCTGGCCCGTTGCGTTCCCGAGCTATGGCCGTGCAAACTCCAAAGGTCAGGAGGTCACCATTGAAAATGAGCGGAAGGTTACGGACCTGGGTTTCGGCGGCCTGCTCGGCCGCACGACGCGCTAGAGACCTGGGACCGCTCCCTGCCGAAAGCGGGCGTCCCCGCGACGGACCGAGCCGATTTTCGGGCTCGCGGCCCCTCGGGAAGGGCCCCGAAAAGGGCCCGGGATTCTCTGCGGTAGGCTGAATGGAAGTAGATGTGAAAGTGTAATATACTGGCAAGGGTTCGCACTCCGCAGCTATTCAATGATAATTTTCCCAGACTTTGAACGCAGATTTCTCCGGGACGGTGCGGCGCAGGCGGACCGTTCCGGGACGGCCCCGCTCGGCGCGGCGCCGCGCGCCGGACGGCCCGCCCCGCTCGTCCGTAGCGCCTTCCCCTGCGGAGTTCGGCCCAGGAGAGAGCCACGTGTCTGGGGCCGACGCGTCGCGACAGGCCCCTCCGAGCCCTTTCCGTACGCGTCCGCGCCACGCGTCTGCGACCTTCCTTTGCCGAGATACGGCGCTTAACGAGGTGAAGGTTTTCGGACTTCGGCGGCCCGTGCCTCCGGAAGGCGAGGGCCCAGAGCGCCGGTTCCGCCGCGGCTGGACTCGGGCCGCCGAGACCTTTCCGTAGGCGCCTCCGGCGAGGCTCTACGCCCGGGGACGGGCGAGCCGCTCAGCCAGGGCCCAGGGTGTCGGTCTCTATGCCTCCACGTGCCTTCGGCCCCTCTTCTCGGGGGCCGCGACCCGGAGGACGGCTCTGCGGGTCGGGACCCTTTTTCTTTTTAAGACTGCACTGAAGGAGTGTGTGTTACCACCCACAGACACACTCACAGACACACACACTGATTGTTTTTTCAAACCCCAGACCACAAACCCTATGGTAACCCCAAACACCAACCACTCATGTTTAATGATGTTTGTCACGCTGTGTATTTTTCTTTTAAGACTGCACTGAAGGAGTGTGTGTTACCACCCGCGGACACACTCACAAAGACACACACTGATTGTTTTTTTTCTTCCATGTTGTGTGTTGTTACACTTTTAAATGACAACTTCCTGTATATATCTCCGGAACGCAAAGTCGCACAGACTTGAGACCCACGCCGAATGAAAGCCCGTCCTGACAAACGGGGGGGCAGGTCTTGATCCCGAGGCTCTAGCTCGTACGGTTCGGGAGATCCGAGCGGTCAAAGGATTTGCATAGCGCAAAATGGAGGTGTCCGATTTAAGACGCTTTACTCCATAGCTCGCCAACCGTACGTCCTAAAGCAACGGAGATGCGACCCACCCTCCATAAATCGGCCACGGGCTTTCCATCGGCGCCATCCGCAAGTCTGTGCGACCTTCCGTTCCGGAGATACCGAATAAAAATTGTAATAATAATGACACATTATAAAGTCTATATCTCCGGGACGAAAAGTCGCACGAACTCGCCGATGGCAGCGTTGGAAAGCCCGACCACGAATTGTGGGGGGTAGGTCGCGAGATATCCAAGTTTAAGTACCTTATTTTTCTTTATTATTATTATTATTACGATTGTTAACATTTTCAATTCAGCTCTTCCGGTTTTATTTTGAAACACTTCCGGCGGCACCGGAAGTACTGCGCAACGGTGTTGCTGCGAGTTTTAGCGGCTGAAAGCTGCTAAACCCGGCATTTTGTAGCAGCTTTCAACCGCCACGCGCCCCCTGGCGGCTTCACGCTAGTAATGCAGTCAACTGAAAATGCAGTAAACTGAAAATAAATGCATAAATAGGTTTTTCTGTGTCTTGTTTGGACAGAAAGCCCTTGATCCTAGCCATGTTTTTTCAGGTGGTAATAGGCAGACTTAGTAATGGCAGCAGACTGCGCTTCCTGAGGAAGCTGAGCTCCAACCATTGCACTACTACAGGCATATTTGCATGATATTTGGGGCGTATGGACTCACTCTCAGGAAGATTTTACAGTGTTTCTGGAGACCCTCAGTGCGGCCGGCCTTTTTCGCCCCCGGTGACCCCGGCGGCGCCTTGGGGTGGTTCCCCGGGGCGCGGCTAAAACACCTCGCAGCAGACACTTGTGGGCTTGGGGAGGCTCCCCTGTCGATGCTGGCGGTTTTTCGGCCAAAATCGCACTCGGTTTGGCTTTAAAACGACTTTGTACGCTTACTTGCAACGTTTGAATGAAAATAGACCTATACTTGCAACTACTTACCAAAAACCCTAACTCTATTACTGAGTAACTTGGAAGAGTACTGAGTAACTTAAAATATGACCTTTGACCTGGCCGCATTATATGGGAATAGATCTGAAAGCCGAACTTTACTAACTAACCCTAACTCTATTACTGAGTAACTTGGAAGATTACACTGAGTTCTAGGATTACTTCTGCATTCAGTTTGGTGGAGCTTGACTCCCCCAAGTGGCCATTTTGAGTTAGGGCACTTCAAGATTGAATCTGGAATTTGATGACGTCACATCCAGGTTCGTGGTCGGTTTCTACATCTATTTACATTGGGCACAATCTTGAATTATGAAGTTTGATGGTCCACATAGACAATGAATGGGTTTCCCATAACCCTAACCCCTAACCCTAGGCCAAACCCTAACCTTAACCGTAACCCCTAACCCTAAGCCTAACCTTAACCCCTAACCCTAAGCCTAAGCCCAAACCTAACCTTAACTCCTAAGCCTAACCTTAACCCCTAACCCTAGGCCAAACCCTAACCTTAACCGTAACCCCTAACCCTAAATCTAAGCCTAATCTTAACCCCTAACCCTAGGCCAAACCCTAACCCTAACCTTTACCCCTAACCCTAAGCCTAACCTTAACCCCTAATCCTAGGCCAAATTCTAACCCTAAACCTAACAATTAACCCCTAGCCCTAACCTGAACCTTTAACCCTAGGCCAAACTCTAACCCTATACCCAATCTTAACCCCCAACCCTAGACCAAACTCTAAACCCTAATCTTGAGGGGCGAATTGGATTCGGGGTCTAACCAAAGACATTCAATTAATTTTCATATTTTACATTTTGGGGAATGCTAAAAGGGTTAAATTTTAGTATTGTAAACTAATTTTAGTTTAAGGGGATATAGATTCTATTATAACCGGGGATTTTAATAGCTTACTTATAGGATAAATGATTATAGTTATCTAATTTGATCCAGGAGTCTAGGGGTTAAATAGGGGGCCTGGATATTTAGTAAAAGGAAAAAATATAAAAAGACGAACGAAACATATAAAAAGACGAACCAAATTTAAAAGACGAACGGAAACTATAAAAGGCAAAAGAAAACAGGGAAAGGTCATTTCTGCTTTGGCTATCAGAAGGTAAACACCTCCTTGCAGTAGAGCCAGCCTATATTTTATTTTTTTCAGTGCCCTTGCCTGAGGAAGACCCATAGGGTCGAAACGTTGCAACAGGGCACCTGTATTTAAGGGAGTTTTTTGTTTTTTCATTATATAAAACTTTTTTCTTTAATATAAAAACTTGTTTTTACATTTTTCTAAAAAAATAGTAGTTTCTTTCGCTGCATAGCAGTACTTTTTGGCACAGCAGTAGTTTTTAGTTCGTTGACAAACACAACAAAATAATCTTTTTTCCGCTGCATAGCAGTAATTTTTAGTTCAAGTTTTTTTCAATTTAAAAAGAACATGAGTGAGTGGACAGTTGTCCACTACGGCAGGCGGAGAACCCGCCGCACTCAAAACTGGTCCTGGGACCTGGAGGAACCTGAGACCAGATGGGGGGCCCGCGCACACCCAGCCTCGCGCCCTGCGAGGCAGGCTCCTAACCTTGCACCTAACCGGCCTGCGCCACCACCTGGTTTCCGGTCCTCCACTCGTCCCGGACAAAATTTCAAGAATCTGGGACCCCAAGGGAGATCTTATGCATCAGTGCTACGTGGGACTGTTCCCCCACGCCAACACTACCGTGACTATGGTCCGAGGGATCAAAATGATAGACGGTCTTGGCAACGAAGTGGATATTTTGAGCTGACGCAGGATCGCAGACCGATGAGAACAGATCCACGGTTTGCCACGAGGATCCGTAAATTTTACAGGATCATCCAGTTGTTGCACCATTTACAAAACGTTACTCCAGAACCGGGCGAACCTGGTCCACGTATCATCTCTAGGATGGTGGACATCCTATCCTCCATGGTCAAGCCAGCTCTTCCAACCCAGACGACCAGAGAGCTGATAGTTGGTAATGCGAAGAACTGGGGATATACCACCCTGATCATCTTGAAGGACCATTACCAAGATAGTTTGGAGACCTTGTTGGCAGAGTTGTCAGAGGACTTTGATCCGGATTGGAGGGAGGCTTTTGTGGTCGCCACCAGATGGGCCAGACGCAACTTGACTCGCATTTCCCAGGATGTTTTGGACTATGCAGAGGCCCTGATTGCATCCTGTGAGGGTAATGCAACGATTGAAGAGGAGACAGGACAGGATGACACAGATACAGAGGAAGCTAGAGAACAGGAAAAACAACAACCAGTCAAAACAAGAAGAGGAGTGGTACTTGCAGAGTCAGAGGGAGATTTCTTGGAGGAAATTGTGGAGTGTTCCCCAGAAATTAGGAAGACTCCATCACAACACCAGACTGAACCCAGGTTGAACCTTCCTGCCCCAGAGAAGGGAAAGATCCCTAGGCCCGTAAGGTCCAATCAGACAACATCTACCGGGACAGATAGGGGACTAGTGGTAGGGAAGGAGAAGAAACAGAGTGGGCTTTCAGTTGGGGTTGATCCAGACCCTCCCAAAGAACAGAGGAAAACACGTCGCATATTGGGAACACAGACTTTGATCACAACTTCCCAGAATGATGCTCAAGCACAAGATGATGCTGGAAACACATCTCACATATTAGATGTGCAGACCAATCTGGACAACACACCAACACTGACTCCAAATTCAACTCGACATACGGTTCAAGTACACCGAGTGGAGGAACAAAATACTAACTCCATACAAGGTTTGGAGGAAGTATTCCCAGTTGGTCTTATGGACAGTTGTACTTCAACACCAAAACCGGTCTACAGACCAACCAGACACATCAGAACTAACCGTAAGTTGACTGATTGGGGTTTGACGATTAGGAAAAAATGGGTCATTTTGGGTGATTCAAATCTAAGTAAGATTCCAAGGCACCCGTATCCTGACCTTCAAGTTGACAGTTTTCCGGGAGCAAATTTCCGACATGCGGAGACGCTTCTGGCCAAGTCTACAAGCCAAGTTAGAGTGGAAAAAATAGTTTTGGCCTTTGGCTTAAACTCTCGGAGTCAAAAGGCCAAGGAAACTGCAATCAAACAAGCCCAATCAGTAGTTAGAGTGGCCAAACGACAGTACCCGCATGCCGAGATTTGGATTCCGTTGGTGAATTACTCCTCCTCATTGCCCTTTGCTGAAAGGGAGACTCTCAAGATGTTGAACTCTCATATTTTCAAAAACATGCCGTACATTAAGGCTTTGCCGGCATCCAAGTTTCAAACAGAGAGCGACCACATACATTGGACACGTGAGACTGCTCAAGCTATGCTTGAACATTGGGCATCAGTTTTAAACTTGACAGCCCCATAAGCCTCCCAGAGGAGGGGCATCAGGGGAATAAGCCCCTGATCTGTCAAAATGTCATCTTATTGACTGAAAAATTTCATCCTACTCAAGCACAGCTGGATCTTCTCAACAAGGGACTGACCTTTATTCCTACTATTGGTCTGGGGGAATTTCAGAAAAAACAATTAGAAATTGATTTACAAACATACCACAGGAAAATCAAACTAGCAGCTTACTTTAAGGACAGTAATTCAGATGGGAATAAACCACCACCATTTACACCACCATCTACCTGGATACCACCTGACACAAGTTTACCAACAGAAATTAAAACACTAATTGACAAAGACAGGACAGATTTTAAGAAAGTTTTCAAATATAACAAAGAGACTCCGAATTTGACTAAAGAAGAGGTTAAAGCATTGAAAGATTTAAAACATAATAAGCATATTGTGATCAAGCCAGCTGATAAGGGCAGTTCGGTGGTAATAATGGATCGGAATCAATATATTTTTGAAGTAGAACGCCAATTAAATGATAAAGTCTATTATAGAAAGCTAAAGGAACCAATGTATTTGGATACAGTTCCTTTAGTACATTCTATCATTGACACTCTGAAGGATAAGAAATTTATTAATGGCAAACAAAAGTTATATCTAAAAGGTGACAAAGAACCAAAAATACGGAGATTTTATATCCTCCCAAAAATCCACAAGGATCCTAGTAAATGGACGATACCAAATAAAATACCCCCGGGCAGACCAATAGTATCAGATTGTGGGTCAGAAACATATTTCACCGCAGAGTATATTGATTATTTTCTTAACCCACTGTCAGTCATTCATCCCTCCTATGTGAAAGACACTTATCATTTCATTGAAATTGTTAAATCCTTGAAAATTCCTAACAATTCCTTTTTCTTCACTGCGGATGTAGAGAGTCTATATACAAATATTGACATTAAGGCTGGAATGGACGCAGTCAGAAATATCTTTCGAAAACATCCAAACCCCAAGAGACCTGATAAAGAGATATTGAAATTATTGGAGATCAATCTAACCAGAAATGATTTTATTTTCAACGGGGAGTTTTATCTCCAAATTAAAGGGACAGCCATGGGCAAAAAATTTGCTCCATCATATGCTAATATATTCATGGCAGATTGGGAAGAGAAAGTATTTGATAAATGTTCTAAAAAACCTTTTCATTATTTAAGATATTTGGACGATATATGGGGCATTTGGTGTTATTCAGAAAAAGAATTTATAGAATTTATGGATATTTTGAATACTTATGATCCGTCGATAAAACTCAAATATGTGACTCACCATCAAACAATAGATTTTTTAGACACAACAGTCTATAAAGGACCAGCCTTTTTCTCTGACGGCTATCTGGATGTTAAAGTTTTCTTTAAACAAACCGATACACATGCCTTATTATTCAAAACAAGCTTCCACCCAACTCACACTTTCAGAGGTTTAGTTAAGTCACAATTATTACGTTTTTTCAGAATTTGCACTCAAAAACAATGTTTCTGGGAATCTGTTAGGACTTTATTTGGGGCCTTAAAGAAAAGAGGTTATACCAGATCATTCCTAAAACAATGTCTTAATACTTTTCAGACTCGCAAACAAAAAAGTGACAAACACATAATTCCTTTAATCACAAAATATTCCACAATGAGCAGAAAACTCAATAGAACCATTAAAAACAATTACCAGACAATCATAGAACAGTCTAATATCCTTATGGGACATCAAATAATTTCTGCATATAAGAAAAACAAGAACTTAAGAGACATCCTGGTTAGGGCAAAATTAGACCCACTACAACAAACAGATCCTAAACCAGACTTTGAAGGGTTTTCAGTAGTAAAATATGTCCGGAATAGACACAATAAGCAAATTTTTGTTATTAACCAGACTTTCACGCCACTTTCGGCTAATTGTGTGTACATAATTTATTGTTTTAAATGTGGCAAGCAATATATAGGTGAAACCAGCAACTCTATAAGAACCAGGATGTGGCAACATAGATACAATATCAAGAGAAGAAAGGAAACTCATACTCCCTTAGTCAGACATTTTTGTTACATGGCCTACAAGCGTTACGAGTGGCAGGAATACAGGGGAATTCATGTTGGACACACAAACAAAGGAAGTCTGCTGAAAGACAATGGATATATAAATTACAAACCAAAGAACCATTAGGTTTAAATATTTCTTATTTTTGATTCCCTAGTACTCCAAGCACATTGGTTAAAGCAGATATGACCCTGACCCTAATATTACCCTAGACCTAATCCTAACCCTAACCCTAACCCCTAGCCCTAATCCTAGCCCTAACCCTAACCCCTAGCCCTAATCCTAGCCCTAACCTTAACCCAGGCCAAACCCTAGCCCTAACCCTAACCTAACCCCTAAGCCCAAGCCTAACCCTAACCCCTAACCCTAGGCCAAACCCTAACCTTAACCGTAACCCCTAACCCTAAGCCTAACCTTAACCCCTAACCCTAAGCCTAAGCCCAAACCTAACCTTAACTCCTAAGCCTAACCTTAACCCCTAACCCTAGGCCAAACCCTAACCTTAACCGTAACCCCTAACCCTAAATCTAAGCCTAATCTTAACCCCTAACCCTAGGCCAAACCCTAACCCTAACCTTTACCCCTAACCCTAAGCCTAACCTTAACCCCTAATCCTAGGCCAAATTCTAACCCTAAACCTAACAATTAACCCCTAGCCCTAACCTGAACCTTTAACCCTAGGCCAAACTCTAACCCTATACCCAATCTTAACCCCCAACCCTAGACCAAACTCTAAACCCTAATCTTGAGGGGCGAATTGGATTCGGGGTCTAACCAAAGACATTCAATTAATTTTCATATTTTACATTTTGGGGAATGCTAAAAGGGTTAAATTTTAGTATTGTAAACTAATTTTAGTTTAAGGGGATATAGATTCTATTATAACCGGGGATTTTAATAGCTTACTTATAGGATAAATGATTATAGTTATCTAATTTGATCCAGGAGTCTAGGGGTTAAATAGGGGGCCTGGATATTTAGTAAAAGGAAAAAATATAAAAAGACGAACGAAACATATAAAAAGACGAACCAAATTTAAAAGACGAACGGAAACTATAAAAGGCAAAAGAAAACAGGGAAAGGTCATTTCTGCTTTGGCTATCAGAAGGTAAACACCTCCTTGCAGTAGAGCCAGCCTATATTTTATTTTTTTCAGTGCCCTTGCCTGAGGAAGACCCATAGGGTCGAAACGTTGCAACAGGGCACCTGTATTTAAGGGAGTTTTTTGTTTTTTCATTATATAAAACTTTTTTCTTTAATATAAAAACTTGTTTTTACATTTTTCTAAAAAAATAGTAGTTTCTTTCGCTGCATAGCAGTACTTTTTGGCACAGCAGTAGTTTTTAGTTCGTTGACAAACACAACAAAATAATCTTTTTTCCGCTGCATAGCAGTAATTTTTAGTTCAAGTTTTTTTCAATTTAAAAAGAACATGAGTGAGTGGACAGTTGTCCACTACGGCAGGCGGAGAACCCGCCGCACTCAAAACTGGTCCTGGGACCTGGAGGAACCTGAGACCAGATGGGGGGCCCGCGCACACCCAGCCTCGCGCCCTGCGAGGCAGGCTCCTAACCTTGCACCTAACCGGCCTGCGCCACCACCTGGTTTCCGGTCCTCCACTCGTCCCGGACAAAATTTCAAGAATCTGGGACCCCAAGGGAGATCTTATGCATCAGTGCTACGTGGGACTGTTCCCCCACGCCAACACTACCGTGACTATGGTCCGAGGGATCAAAATGATAGACGGTCTTGGCAACGAAGTGGATATTTTGAGCTGACGCAGGATCGCAGACCGATGAGAACAGATCCACGGTTTGCCACGAGGATCCGTAAATTTTACAGGATCATCCAGTTGTTGCACCATTTACAAAACGTTACTCCAGAACCGGGCGAACCTGGTCCACGTATCATCTCTAGGATGGTGGACATCCTATCCTCCATGGTCAAGCCAGCTCTTCCAACCCAGACGACCAGAGAGCTGATAGTTGGTAATGCGAAGAACTGGGGATATACCACCCTGATCATCTTGAAGGACCATTACCAGATAGTTTGGAGACCTTGTTGGCAGAGTTGTCAGAGGACTTTGATCCGGATTGGAGGGAGGCTTTTGTGGTCGCCACCAGATGGGCCAGACGCAACTTGACTCGCATTTCCCAGGATGTTTTGGACTATGCAGAGGCCCTGATTGCATCCTGTGAGGGTAATGCAACGATTGAAGAGGAGACAGGACAGGATGACACAGATACAGAGGAAGCTAGAGAACAGGAAAAACAACAACCAGTCAAAACAAGAAGAGGAGTGGTACTTGCAGAGTCAGAGGGAGATTTCTTGGAGGAAATTGTGGAGTGTTCCCCAGAAATTAGGAAGACTCCATCACAACACCAGACTGAACCCAGGTTGAACCTTCCTGCCCCAGAGAAGGGAAAGATCCCTAGGCCCGTAAGGTCCAATCAGACAACATCTACCGGGACAGATAGGGGACTAGTGGTAGGGAAGGAGAAGAAACAGAGTGGGCTTTCAGTTGGGGTTGATCCAGACCCTCCCAAAGAACAGAGGAAAACACGTCGCATATTGGGAACACAGACTTTGATCACAACTTCCCAGAATGATGCTCAAGCACAAGATGATGCTGGAAACACATCTCACATATTAGATGTGCAGACCAATCTGGACAACACACCAACACTGACTCCAAATTCAACTCGACATACGGTTCAAGTACACCGAGTGGAGGAACAAAATACTAACTCCATACAAGGTTTGGAGGAAGTATTCCCAGTTGGTCTTATGGACAGTTGTACTTCAACACCAAACCGGTCTACAGACCAACCAGACACATCAGAACTAACCGTAAGTTGACTGATTGGGGTTTGACGATTAGGAAAAAATGGGTCATTTTGGGTGATTCAAATCTAAGTAAGATTCCAAGGCACCCGTATCCTGACCTTCAAGTTGACAGTTTTCCGGGAGCAAATTTCCGACATGCGGAGACGCTTCTGGCCAAGTCTACAAGCCAAGTTAGAGTGGAAAAAAATAGTTTTGGCCTTTGGCTTAAACTCTCGGAGTCAAAAGGCCAAGGAAACTGCAATCAAACAAGCCCAATCAGTAGTTAGAGTGGCCAAACGACAGTACCCGCATGCCGAGATTTGGATTCCGTTGGTGAATTACTCCTCCTCATTGCCCTTTGCTGAAAGGGAGACTCTCAAGATGTTGAACTCTCATATTTTCAAAAACATGCCGTACATTAAGGCTTTGCCGGCATCCAAGTTTCAAACAGAGAGCGACCACATACATTGGACACGTGAGACTGCTCAAGCTATGCTTGAACATTGGGCATCAGTTTTAAACTTGACAGCCCCATAAGCCTCCCAGAGGAGGGGCATCAGGGGAATAAGCCCCTGATCTGTCAAAATGTCATCTTATTGACTGAAAAATTTCATCCTACTCAAGCACAGCTGGATCTTCTCAACAAGGGACTGACCTTTATTCCTACTATTGGTCGGGGGAATTTCAGAAAAAACAATTAGAAATTGATTTACAAACATACCACAGGAAAATCAAACTAGCAGCTTACTTTAAGGACAGTAATTCAGATGGGAATAAACCACCACCATTTACACCACCATCTACCTGGATACCACCTGACACAAGTTTACCAACAGAAATTAAAACACTAATTGACAAAGACAGGACAGATTTTAAGAAAGTTTTCAAATATAACAAAGAGACTCCGAATTTGACTAAAGAAGAGGTTAAAGCATTGAAAGATTTAAAACATAATAAGCATATTGTGATCAAGCCAGCTGATAAGGGCAGTTCGGTGGTAATAATGGATCGGAATCAATATATTTTTGAAGTAGAACGCCAATTAAATGATAAAGTCTATTATAGAAAGCTAAAGGAACCAATGTATTTGGATACAGTTCCTTTAGTACATTCTATCATTGACACTCTGAAGGATAAGAAATTTATTAATGGCAAACAAAAGTTATATCTAAAAGGTGACAAAGAACCAAAAATACGGAGATTTTATATCCTCCCAAAAAATCCACAAGGATCCTAGTAAATGGACGATACCAAATAAAATACCCCCGGGCAGACCAATAGTATCAGATTGTGGGGTCAGAAACATATTTCACCGCAGAGTATATTGATTATTTTCTTAACCCACTGTCAGTCATTCATCCCTCCTATGTGAAAGACACTTATCATTTCATTGAAATTGTTAAATCCTTGAAAATTCCTAACAATTCCTTTTTCTTCACTGCGGATGTAGAGAGTCTATATACAAATATTGACATTAAGGCTGGAATGGACGCAGTCAGAAATATCTTTCGAAAACATCCAAACCCCAAGAGACCTGATAAAGAGATATTGAAATTATTGGAGATCAATCTAACCAGAAATGATTTTATTTTCAACGGGGAGTTTTATCTCCAAATTAAAGGGACAGCCATGGGCAAAAAATTTGCTCCATCATATGCTAATATATTCATGGCAGATTGGGAAGAGAAAGTATTTGATAAATGTTCTAAAAAAACCTTTTCATTATTTAAGATATTTGGACGATATATGGGGCATTTGGTGTTATTCAGAAAAAGAATTTATAGAATTTATGGATATTTTGAATACTTATGATCCGTCGATAAAACTCAAATATGTGACTCACCATCAAACAATAGATTTTTTAGACACAACAGTCTATAAAGGACCAGCCTTTTTCTCTGACGGCTATCTGGATGTTAAAGTTTTCTTTAAACAAACCGATACACATGCCTTATTATTCAAAACAAGCTTCCACCCAACTCACACTTTCAGAGGTTTAGTTAAGTCACAATTATTACGTTTTTTCAGAATTTGCACTCAAAAACAATGTTTCTGGGAATCTGTTAGGACTTTATTTGGGGCCTTAAAGAAAAGAGGTTATACCAGATCATTCCTAAAACAATGTCTTAATACTTTTCAGACTCGCAAACAAAAAAAGTGACAAACACATAATTCCTTTAATCACAAAATATTCCACAATGAGCAGAAAACTCAATAGAACCATTAAAAACAATTACCAGACAATCATAGAACAGTCTAATATCCTTATGGGACATCAAATAATTTCTGCATATAAGAAAAACAAGAACTTAAGAGACATCCTGGTTAGGGCAAAATTAGACCCACTACAACAAACAGATCCTAAACCAGACTTTGAAGGGTTTTCAGTAGTAAAATATGTCCGGAATAGACACAATAAGCAAATTTTTGTTATTAACCAGACTTTCACGCCACTTTCGGCTAATTGTGTGTACATAATTTATTGTTTTAAATGTGGCAAGCAATATATAGGTGAAACCAGCAACTCTATAAGAACCAGGATGTGGCAACATAGATACAATATCAAGAGAAGAAAGGAAACTCATACTCCCTTAGTCAGACATTTTTTGTTACATGGCCTACAAGCGTTACGAGTGGCAGGAATACAGGGGAATTCATGTTGGACACACAAACAAAGGAAGTCTGCTGAAAGACAATGGATATATAAATTACAAACCAAAGAACCATTAGGTTTAAATATTTCTTATTTTTGATTCCCTAGTACTCCAAGCACATTGGTTAAAGCAGATATGACCCTGACCCTAATATTACCCTAGACCTAATCCTAACCCTAACCCTAACCCCTAGCCCTAATCCTAGCCCTAACCCTAACCCTAGCCCTAATCCTAGCCCTAACCTTAACCCAGGCCAAACCCTAGCCCTAACCCTAACCTAACCCCTAAGCCCAAGCCTAACCCTAACCCCTAACCCTAGGCCAAACCCTAACCTTAACCGTAACCCCTAACCCTAAGCCTAACCTTAACCCCTAACCCTAAGCCTAAGCCCAAACCTAACCTTAACTCCTAAGCCTAACCTTAACCCCTAACCCTAGGCCAAACCCTAACCTTAACCGTAACCCCTAACCCTAAATCTAAGCCTAATCTTAACCCCTAACCCTAGGCCAAACCCTAACCCTAACCTTAACCCCTAACCCTAAGCCTAACCTTAACCCCTAATCCTAGGCCAAATTCTAACCCTAAACCTAACAATTAACCCCTAGCCCTAACCTGAACCTTTAACCCTAGGCCAAACTCTAACCCTATACCCAATCTTAACCCCCAACCCTAGACCAAACTCTAAACCCTAATCTTGAGGGGCGAATTGGATTCGGGGTCTAACCAAAGACATTCAATTAATTTTCATATTTTACATTTTGGGGAATGCTAAAAGGGTTAAATTTTAGTATTGTAAACTAATTTTAGTTTAAGGGGATATAGATTCTATTATAACCGGGGATTTTAATAGCTTACTTATAGGATAAATGATTATAGTTATCTAATTTGATCCAGGAGTCTAGGGGTTAAATAGGGGGCCTGGATATTTAGTAAAAAGAAAAAATATAAAAAGACGAACGAAACATATAAAAAGACGAACCAAATTTAAAAGACGAACGGAAACTATAAAAGGCAAAAGAAAACAGGGAAAGGTCATTTCTGCTTTGGCTATCAGAAGGTAAACACCTCCTTGCAGTAGAGCCAGCCTATATTTTATTTTTTTCAGTGCCCTTGCCTGAGGAAGACCCATAGGGTCGAAACGTTGCAACAGGGCACCTGTATTTAAGGGAGTTTTTTGTTTTTTCATTATATAAAACTTTTTCTTTAATATAAAAACTTGTTTTTACATTTTTCTAAAAAAATAGTAGTTTCTTTTCGCTGCATAGCAGTACTTTTTGGCACAGCAGTAGTTTTTAGTTCGTTGACAAACACAACAAAATAATCTTTTTTCCGCTGCATAGCAGTAATTTTTAGTTCAAGTTTTTTTCAATTTAAAAAGAACATGAGTGAGTGGACAGTTGTCCACTACGGCAGGCGGAGAACCCGCCGCACTCAAAACTGGTCCTGGGACCTGGAGGAACCTGAGACCAGATGGGGGGCCCGCGCACACCCAGCCTCGCGCCCTGCGAGGCAGGCTCCTAACCTTGCACCTAACCGGCCTGCGCCACCACCTGGTTTCCGGTCCTCCACTCGTCCCGGACAAAATTTCAAAGAATCTGGGACCCCAAGGGAGATCTTATGCATCAGTGCTACGTGGGACTGTTCCCCCACGCCAACACTACCGTGACTATGGTCCGGGGATCAAAATGAT